>NW_027139470.1:12500-47934 GCF_035084215.1 Heptranchias perlo
CGTCTCTCTCTCTCATTTACTCTGTATCTCTCTCTCTCCATCTCTCTCTCATTTACTCTGTATCTCTCTCTGTGTCTACCTATCACTCTCATTTACTCTGTATCCCTCTCTCCGCCTCTCTCACTCTCATTTACTCTGTATCTCTGCCTCTCTCCATCTCTCTCTCATTTAGTCTGTATCTCTCTCTCCGTCTCTCTCTCTCTCATTTACTCTGTATCTCCCTCTCTCCGTCTCTCTCACTCTCATTTACTCTGTATCTCTCTCTCCGTCTCTCTCACTCTCATTTACTCCAAAGCTCTCTCTCCGTCACTCTCACTCCCATTTACTCTTTATCTCCCTCTCTCCACCTCTCTCTCTCATTTACACTGTATCTTTCACTCCGTCTCTCTCTCATTTAATCTGTATCTCTCCCTCACCGTCTCTCTCACTCTCATTTACTCTGTATCTCTATCTCTCTGTCTGGTCACTCTCATTTACTCTGTATCTCTGCCTCCGTCTTTCTTACTCTCATTTAATCTGTATCTCTCTCTCTCTCTCCATCTCTCTCACTCTCATTTACTCTGTATATCTCTCTCTCCGTCTCTCTCACTCTCATTTACTCTGCATATATCTCTCTCACTCACTGTGTATCTCTCTCGCACTCTCATTTACTCTGTATCTCCCTCTCTCTCACTCTCATTTACTCTATATCTCTCTCACTCTCATTTACTCTGTATCTCACTCACACTCATTTATTCTGTATCTCTCTCTCTGTCTCTCACTCCCATTTACTCCGAATCTCTCTCTGTCTCTCTTACTCCCATTTACTCTGTATCTCGCTCTCACTCTCATTTACTCTGCATCTCCCTCTCTCCATCTCCCTCACTCTCATTTACTCTATATCTCTCTCTCCGTCTCTCTCTTTCATTTACTCTGTAACTCTCTCACTGCATTTCTCTCTCTCCATCTCTCTCACTCTCTTTTACACTGTATCTCTCTCTCCGTCTCTCTCACTCTCTTTTACTCTGTATCTGTATCTCCATCTCTCTCACTCTCATTTACTCTGTATCTCTCTCTCTGTCTCTCCCACTCATATTACCTTGTATCTCTCTGTCTCACTCCCATTTACGCTGTATCTCTCTGTCTCACTCTCATTTACTCAAGATCTCTCTCTCACTCTCATTTACTCTGTACCTCTCTCTCCGTCTCTCCCACTCTCATTTACTCTGTATCTCTCTCTCCATCACTCTCACTCTCATTTACTCTGTATCTCTCTCTCCTTCTCTCTCTCTCATTTACTCTGTATCTCTCTCTCTCCGTCTCTCTCACTCTCTTTTACACTGTATCTCTCTCTCCGTCTCTCTCACTCTCATTTACTCTGTATCTCTCTCTCCGTCTCTCTCACTCTCATTTACTTTGTATCTCTCTCTCTCCGTCTCTCATTCTCATTTACTCTGCATCTCTCTCTCCGTCTCTCTCACTCTCATTTACTCTGTATCTCCCTATCTCCATTTCTCTCTCATTTACTCTGTATCTCGCTCTCTCCCTCATTCTCATTTACAATGTATCTCTCTCTCTCCCTCATTTACCCTGTCTCTCCCTCTCTCCATTTCTCTCTCATTTATTCTGTATCTCTCTCTCTCCATCTCTCTTACTCTCATTGACTCTGCATCTCCGTCTCTCTCACTCTCTTCTACTCTGAATCTCTCTCTCCGTCTCTCACTCTCATTTACTCAGTATCTCTCTCTCCATCTCTCTCTCTCCCACTCTCATTTACTCTGTATCTCTCTCTCTCTGTCTCTCTCACTCTCATTTACTCTGTATCTCTCTCTCTTCGTCTCTCACTCTCATTCACTCTGAATCTCTCTCTCCGTCTCTCCCACTCTCATTTACTCTGTATCTCTCTCTCTCAGTCTTTCTCTCACTCTCATTTACTCTGCATCTCCCTCTCTCCCACTCCCATTCACTCTGTATCTCCCTCTCTCCCACTCTCATTTACTCTGTATCTCTCTCTCTCAGTCTTTCTCTCACTCTCATTTACTCTGCATCTCCCTCTCTCCCACTCCCATTCACTCTGTATCTCCCTCTCTCCCACTCTCATTTACTCTGTATCTCTCTCTCTCAATCTTTCTCTCCCTCATTTACTCTGCATCTCTCTCACCATCTCTCTCACTCTCATTTACTCTGTATCTCTCTCTCTCCATCTTTCTCATTCTCATTTACTCTGTATCTCTCTCTCTCCGTCCCTCACTCTCATTCACTCTGTATCTATCTCTCTTCGTCTCTCACTCTTATTCACTCTGTATCTCTCTCTCTCCGTCCCTCACTCTCATTCACTCTGTATCTATCTCTCTTCGTCTCTCACTCTCATTCACTCTGAATCTCTCCCTCCGTCTCTCTCACTCTCATTTACTCTGTATCTCTCTCTCTCAGTCTTTCTCTCACTCTCATTTATTCTGTATCTCTCTCTCCGACTCCCTCACTCTCCTTTACTCTGTATCTCTCTCTCTGACTCTCATTTACTCTGTATTTCTCTCGCTCTCTCCGTCTCCCTCTCATTTACTCTGCATCTCTCTCTCTCCATCTGTCTCTCTCTCATTTACTCTGCATCTCTCTCTCGCCGTCTCTCACTCTCAATCTCTCTCTCCATCTCTCTCACTCTCATTCACTCTGTATCTCTATCTCTCCGTCTCTCGCCCTCTCCTTTACTCTGTATCTCTCTCCCTCGCTCTCCCGCTCTCTCCCGTCTCCTCTCGGTCTCCCACGACACTCCCTCTGCCCAGTTTCCCAGAGGTCCGCTGACGCAGCGATTCTCGAGCGAGCCCCTGACTGCACCTTCCTTCAATCACTCCAACCCCAGACGCAAAAAGAATTCTGCAGCTCAATTCCTCTGCGTCAACAGAATGGTCTGGAGGTGGGCGTCTCAGTAATTCAGCGGCTTAATTTCATCCATTCATTCACTCCCACTGCACACAATCCCAATGGGACCAAACCCCTTCCCATTCACTCCCACTGTACACAATCCCAATGGACCAAACCCCTTCCCATTCACTCCCACTGTACACAATCCCAATGGACCAAACCCCTTCCCATTCACTCCCACTGCACACAATCCCAATGGACCAAACCCCTTCCCATTCACTCCCACTGTGCACAATCCCAATGGGACCAAACCCCTTCCCATTCACTCCCACTGTACACAATCCCAATGGGACCAAACCCCTTCCCATTCACTCCCACTGTACACAATCCCAATGGGACCAAACCCCTTCCCATTCACTCCCACTGTACACAATCCCAATGGACCAAACCCCTTCCCATTCACTCCCACTGTACACAATCCCAATGGACGAAACCCCTTTCCATTCACTCCCACTGTACACAATCCCAATGGACCAAACCCCTTCCCATTCACTCCCACTGTACACAATCCCAATGGGACTCAATCCCTTCTCATTCGCTCCCCCTGTACACAATCCCAATGGACCAAACCCCTTCCCATTCACTCCCACTGTACACAATCCCAATGGACCAAACCCCTTCCCATTCACTCCCACTGTGCATAATCCCAATGGGACCAAACCCCTTCCCATTCACTCCCACTGTACACAATCCCAATGTACCAAACCCCTTCCCATTCACTCCCACTGTACACAATCCCAATGGGACTCAATCCCTTCCCATTCACTCCCCCTGTACACAATCCCAATGGACCAAACCCCTTCCCATTCACTCCCACTGTACACAATCCCAATGGGACCAAACTCCTTCCTATTCACTCCCACTGTACACAATCCCAACGAACCAAACCCCTTCCCATTCACTCCCACTGTACACAATCCCAATGGGACAAACCCCTTCCCATTCACTCCCACTGCACACAATCCCAATGGATCAAACCCCTTCCCATTCACTCCCACTGTACACAATCCCAATGGAACAAACCCCTTCCCATTCACTCCCACCGTACACAATCCAAATGGACCAAACCCCTTCCCATTCACTCCCACTGTACACAATCCCAATGGACCAAACCCCTTCCCATTCACTCCCACTGTACACAATCCCAACGGACCAAACCCCTTCCCATTCACTCCCACTGTACACAATCCCAATGGACCAAACCCCTTCCCATTCACTCCCACTGTGCACAATCCCAATGGGACCAAACCCCTTCCCATTCACTCCCACTGTACACAATCCCAATGGGACCAAACCCCTTCCCATTCACTCCCACTGTACACAATCCCAATGGGACCAAACCCCTTCCCATTCACTCCCACTGTACACAATCCCAATGGACCAAACCCCTTCCCATTCACTCCCACTGTACACAATCCCAATGGACGAAACCCCTTTCCATTCACTCCCACTGTACACAATCCCAATGGACCAAACCCCTTCCCATTCACTCCCACTGTACACAATCCCAATGGGACTCAATCCCTTCTCATTCGCTCCCCCTGTACACAATCCCAATGGACCAAACCCCTTCCCATTCACTCCCACTGTACACAATCCCAATGGACCAAACCCCTTCCCATTCACTCCCACTGTGCATAATCCCAATGGGACCAAACCCCTTCCCATTCACTCCCACTGTACACAATCCCAATGTACCAAACCCCTTCCCATTCACTCCCACTGTACACAATCCCAATGGGACTCAATCCCTTCCCATTCACTCCCCCTGTACACAATCCCAATGGACCAAACCCCTTCCCATTCACTCCCACTGTACACAATCCCAATGGGACCAAACTCCTTCCTATTCACTCCCACTGTACACAATCCCAACGAACCAAACCCCTTCCCATTCACTCCCACTGTACACAATCCCAATGGGACAAACCCCTTCCCATTCACTCCCACTGCACACAATCCCAATGGATCAAACCCCTTCCCATTCACTCCCACTGTACACAATCCCAATGGAACAAACCCCTTCCCATTCACTCCCACCGTACACAATCCAAATGGACCAAACCCCTTCCCATTCACTCCCACTGTACACAATCCCAATGGACCAAACCCCTTCCCATTCACTCCCACTGTACACAATCCCAACGGACCAAACCCCTTCCCATTCACTCCCACTGTACACAATCCCAATGGACCAAACCCCTTCCCATTCACTCCCACCGTACACAATCCCAATGGACCAAACCCCTTCCCATTCACTCCCACCGTACACAATCCCAATGGACCAAACCCCTTCCCATTCACTCCCACCGTACACAATCCCAATGGAACAAACCCCTTCCCATTCAGGAACAGGGACAGGGGAGGGGGCAGGGATGGAGGAAGAGTGACTGAGGAGGGGGGGGCAGAGAAGGAGGAACAAGGACTGGGGAGGGGGGCAGAGAAGGAGGAACAGGGACTGGGGAGTGGCGGGGGGGCAGAGAAGGAGGAACAGGGATTGGGGAGGGGGAGACGGAGATCGATCGATTTTTTTGGGGTGTCAAGAGAAATGGAGCAAGGCAAGTAACTAGATTTGAGGTGCAGATGAGCCCTGATCTGATTCAACGGCCCAACGGCCTCGAGGGGCTGAATGGCCTCCTCCTGTTCCTGTGTAACAGGCTCGAGGGACTGAATGGTGGAAAGCTACTGCACAGAAGGAGGCCGTTCGGCCCATCGTGTCCGTGCCGGCTGAGAAACGAGCCCCCCAGTCCATTGATATCTTCCTGCAGTCTACATCTTTCCTCTGCGCTATCGACCGCACGGCCAATCTTTGCATCATCTGCAAACTTCTTAATCATGCCCCCTACATTTAAGTCCAAATCGTTAATGCATACCACGAAAAGCAAGGGACCCAGTACTGAGCCCTGCGGAACCCCACTAGAAACAGCCTTCCAATCACAAAAACACCCGTCGACCATTCCCCTCAGCTTCCTGCCACTGAGCCAATTTTGGATCCAATTTGCCACTTTCCCTTGGATCCCTTGGGCTTCTGCTTTTTTGACCAGCCTGCCATGTGGGACCTTGTCAAACGCCTTGCTAAAATCCATCAAACGCGTTACCCTCATCCACCCTCCTTGTCACCTCCTCAAAAAATTCAGTCAAGTTAGTCAGACGCGACCTCCCCTCAACAAATCCGTGCTGGCTGTCCTTGATTACTCCGTGCCTTTCTGAGTGACGGTTTATCCAGTCAGAATTGATTCCAATAATTTGCCCACCGCCGAGGTTAGACTGACTGGCCTGTAATCACTCGGTCGATCCCTCACTCTCTTTTTAAACAACGGGTGTCCTCCCCTTCCTGTGTAACAGGCTCGAGGGGGCGGAATGGGCCTCCTCCTGTTCCTGTGTAACAGGCTCGAGGGGGCTGAATGGGCCTCCTCCTGTTCCTGTGTAACAGACTCGAGGGGGGGAATGGCCTCCTCCTGTTCCTGTGTAACAGGCTCGAGGGGCTGAATGGCCTCCTCCTGTTCCTGTGTAACAGGCTCGAGGGGCTGAATGGGCCTCCTTCTGTTCCTGTGTAACAGAGACTCGAGGGGCTGAATGGGCCTCCTCCTGTTCCTGTGTGTAACAGGCTCGAGGGGGCGGAATGGGCCTCCTCCTGTTCCTGTGTAACAGGCTCGAGGGGGCTGAATGGGCCTCCTCCTGTTCCTGTGTAACAGGCTCGAGGGGCTGAATGGGCCTCCTCCTGTTCCTGAGTAACAGGCTCGAGGGGCTGAATGGGCCTCCTCCTGTTCCTGAGTAACAGGCTCGAGGGGCTGAATGGCCTGTGCAACACACGAGGGGCTGAATGGCCTCCTCCTGTTCCTGTGTAACAGGCTCGAGGGGGCTGAATGGGCCTCCTCCTGTTCCTGAGTAACAGGCTCGAGGGGCTGAATAGGCCTCCTCCTGTTCCTGAGTAACAGGCTCGAGGGGCTGAATGGGCCTCCTCCTGTTCCTGTGTAACAGGCTCGAGGGGCTGAATGGCCTGTGCAACACACGAGGGGCTGAATGGCCTCCTCCTGTTCCTGTGTAACAGGCTCGAGGGGCTGAATGGGCCTCCTCCTGTTCCTGTGTAACAGGCTCGAGGGGGCTGAATGGCCTCCTCCTGTTACTGTGTAACAGGCTCGAGGGGCTGAATGGCCTCCTCCTGTTCCTGTGTAACAGGCTCGAGGGGCTGAATGGCCTCCTCCTGTTCCTGTGTAACAGGCTCGAGGGGGCTGAATGGGCCTCCTCCTGTTCCTGTGTAACAGGCTCGAGGGGCTGAATGGCCTCCTCCTGTTCCTGTGTAACAGTCTCGAGGGGCTGAATGGGCCTCCTCCTGTTCCTGTGAAACAGACTCGAGGGGCTGAATGGCCTCCTCCTGTTCCTGTGTAACAGGCTCGAGGGGGCTGAATGGGCCTCCTCCTGTTCCTGTGTAACAGGCTCGAGGGGCTGAATGGCCTCCTTCTGTTCCTGTGTAACAGGCTCGAGGGGCTGAATGGGCCTCCTTCTGTTCCTGTGCAACAGACTCGAGGGGCTGAATGGCCTCCTTCTGTTCCTGTGTAACAGGCTCGAGGGGCTGAATGGGCCTCCTTCTGTTCCTGTGTAACAGGCTCGAGGGGCTGAATGGCCTCCTCCTGTTCCTGTGTAACAGGCTTGAGGGGGCTGAATAGGCCTCCTCCTGTTCCTGAGTAACAGGCTCGAGGGGCTGAATGGGCCTCCTCCTGTTCCTGTGTAACAGGCTCGAGGGGCTGAATGGCCTGTGCAACACACGAGGGGCTGAATGGCCTCCTCCTGTTCCTGTGTAACAGGCTCGAGGGGGCGGAATGGGCCTCCTCCTGTTCCTGTGTAACAGGCTCGAGGGGCTGAATGGCCTCCTTCTGTTCCTGTGTAACAGGCTCGAGGGGCTAAATGGGCCTCCTTCTGTTCCTGTGCAACAGACTCGAGGGGCTGAATGGCCTCCTTCTGTTCCTGTGTAACAGGCTCGAGGGGCTGAATGGGCCTCCTCCTGTTCCTGTGTAACAGGCTCGAGGGGCTGAATGGCCTCCTCCTGTTCCTGTGTAACAGGCTTGAGGGGGTTGAATAGGCCTCCTCCTGTTCCTGAGTAACAGGCTCGAGGGGCTGAATGAGCCTCCTCCTGTTCCTGTGTAACAGGCTCGAGGGGGCTGAATGGGCCTCCTCCTGTTCCTGTGTAACAGGCTCGAGGGGCTGAATGGCCTCCTCCTGTTCCTGTGTAACAGGCTTGAGGGGGTTGAATAGGCCTCCTCCTGTTCCTGTGTAACAGGCTCGAGGGGCTGAACGGCCTCCTCCTGTTCCTGTGTAACAGGCTCGAGGGGGCTGAATGGGCCTCCTCCTGTTCCTGTGTAACAGGCTCGAGGGGCTGAATGGGCCTCCTCCTGTTCCTGTGTAACAGGCTCGAGGGGGCTGAATAGGCCTCCTCCTGTTCCTGAGTAACAGGCTCGAGGGGCTGAATGGGCCTCCTCCTGTTCCTGTGTAACAGGCTCGAGGGGCTGAATGGGCCTCCTCCTGTTCCTGTGTAACAGGCTCGAGGGGCTGAATGGGCCTCCTCCTGTTCCTGTGTAACAGGCTCGAGGGGCTGAATGGCCTCCTCCTGTTCCTGTGTAACAGGCTCGAGGGGCTGAATGGGCCTCCTCCTGTTCCTGTGTAACAGGCTCGAGGGGGCTGAACGGGCCTCCTCCTGTTCCTGTGTAACAGAGACTCGAGGGGCTGAACGGGCCTCCTCCTGTTCCTGTGTAACAGGCTCGAGGGGGCTGAATGGCCTCCTCCTGTTCCTGTGTAACAGGCTCGAGGGGGCTGAATGGGCCTCCTCCTGTTCCTGTGTAACAGGCTCGAGGGGCTGAATGGGCCTCCTCCTGTTCCTGTGTAACAGGCTCGAGGGGCTGAATGGGCCTCCTCCTGTTCCTGTGTAACAGGCTCGAGGGGCTGAATGGGCCTCCTCCTGTTCCTGTGTAACAGGCTCGAGGGGCTGAATGGGCCTCCTCCTGTTCCTGTGTAACAGGCTCGAGGGGCTGAATGGGCCTCCTCCTGTTCCTGTGTAACAGGCTCGAGGGGCTGAATGGGCCTCCTCCTGTTCCTGTGTAACACTCGAGGGGCTGAATGGGCCTCCTCCTGTTCCTGTGTAACAGGCTCGAGGGGCTGAATGGCCTCCTCCTGTTCCTGTGTAACAGAGACTCGAGGGGGCTGAATGGGCCTCCTCCTGTTCCTGTGTAACAGGCTCGAGGGGCTGAACGGCTTCCTCCTGTTCCTGTGTAACAGGCTCGAGGGGCTGAATGGCCTCCTCCTGTTCCTGTGTAACAGAGACTCGAGGGGGCTGAACGGCCTCCTCCTGATCCTGTGTAACAGGCTCGAGGGGCTGAATGGCCTCCTCCTGTTCCTGTGTAACAGTCGAGGGGGCTGAATGGGCCTCCTCCTGTTCCTGTGTAACAGACTCGAGGGGGCTGAATGGGCCTCCTCCTGTTCCTGTGTAACAGGCTCGAGGGGCTGAATGGCCTCCTCCTGTTCCTGTGTAACAGAGACTCGAGGGGGCTGAATGGGCCTCCTCCTGTTCCTGTGTAACAGGCTCGAGGGGCTGAATGGCCTCCTCCTGTTCCTGTGTAACACTCGAGGGGGCTGAATGGGCCTCCTCCTGTTCCTGTGTAACAGACTCGAGGGGGCTGAATGGGCCTCCTCCTGTTCCTGTGTAACAGGCTCGAGGGGCTGAATGGGCCTCCTCCTGTTCCTGTGTAACAGAGACTCGAGGGGCTGAATAGGCCTCCTCCTGTTCCTGAGTAACAGGCTCGAGGGGCTGAATGGCCTCCTCCTGTTCCTGAGTAACAGGCTCGAGGGGCTGAATGGGCCTCCTCCTGTTCCTGTGTAACAATCGAGGGGCTGAATGGCCTCCTCCTGTTCCTGTGTAACAGTCTCGAGGGGCTGAATGGGCCTCCTCCTGTTCCTGTGTAACAGGCTCGAGGGGGCTGAATGGGCCTCCTCCTGTTCCTGTGTAACAGGCTCGAGGGGCTGAATGGCCTCCTCCTGTTCCTGAGTAACAGGCTCGAGGGGCTGAATGGGCCTCCTCCTGTTCCTGTGTGACAGGCTCGAGGGGCTGAATGGCCTCCTCCTGTTCCTGTGTGACAGGCTCGAGGGGCTGAATGGCCTCCTCCTGTTCCTGTGTAACACTCGAGGGGCTGAATGGGCCTCCTCCTGTTCCTGTGTGACAGGCTCGAGGGGCTGAATGGCCTCCTCCTGTTCCTGTGTGACAGGCTCGAGGGGCTGAATGGCCTCCTCCTGTTCCTGTGTAACACTCGAGGGGCTGAATGGGCCTCCTCCTGTTCCTGTGTAACAGGCTCGAGGGGCTGAATGGCCTCCTCCTGTTCCTGTGTAACAGGCTCGAGGGGCTGAATGGGCCTCCTCCTGTTCCTGTGTAACACTCGAGGGGCTGAATGGGCCTCCTCCTGTTCCTGTGTAACAGGCTCGAGGGGCTGAATGGGCCTCCTCCTGTTCCTGTGTAACAGGCTCGAGGGGCTGAATGGGCCTCCTCCTGTTCCTGTGTAACAGGCTCGAGGGGCTGAATGGGCCTCCTCCTGTTCCTGTGTAACACTCGAGGGGCTGAATGGCCTCCTCCTGTTCCTGTGTAACAGGCTCGAGGGGCTGAATGGGCCTCCTCCTGTTCCTGTGTAACACTCGAGGGGCTGAATGGCCTCCTTCTGTTCCTGTGTAACAGGCTCGAGGGGCTGAATGGCCTCCTCCTGTTCCTGTATAACAGGCTCGAGGGGCTGAATGGGCCTCCTCCTGTTCCTGCGTAACAGGCTCGAGGGGGCTGAATGGGCCTCCTCCTGTTCCTGCGTAACAGGCTCGAGGGGGCTGAATGGGCCTCCTCCTGTTCCTGTGTAACAGGCTCGAGGGGCTGAATGGGCCTCCTCCTGTTCCTGTGTAACACTCGAGGGGCTGAATGGCCTCCTTCTGTTCCTGTGTAACAGGCTCGAGGGGCTGAATGGCCTCCTCCTGTTCCTGTATAACAGGCTCGAGGGGCTGAATGGGCCTCCTCCTGTTCCTGCGTAACAGGCTCGAGGGGGCTGAATGGGCCTCCTCCTGTTCCTGTGTAACAGGCTCGAGGGGGCTGAATGGGCCTCCTCCTGTTCCTGTGTAACACTCGAGGGGCTGAATGGGCCTCCTCCTGTTCCTGTGTAACAGTCTCGAGGGGCTGAATGGGCCTCCTCCTGTTCCTGTGTAACAGGCTCGAGGGGCTGAATGGGCCTCCTCCTGTTCCTGTGTAACAGGCTCGAGGGGCTGAATGGGCCTCCTCCTGTTCCTGTGTAACAGGCTCGAGGGGGCTGAATAGGCCTCCTCCTGTTCCTGAGTAACAGGCTCGAGGGGCTGAATGGGCCTCCTCCTGTTCCTGTGTAACAGGCTCGAGGGGGCTGAATAGGCCTCCTCCTGTTCCTGAGTAACAGGCTCGAGGGGCTGAATGGGCCTCCTCCTGTTCCTGTGTAACAGGCTCGAGGGGCTGAATGGGCCTCCTCCTGTTCCTGTGTAACAGGCTCGAGGGGCTGAATGGGCCTCCTCCTGTTCCTGTGTAACAGGCTCGAGGGGGCTGAATAGGCCTCCTCCTGTTCCTGTGTAACAGGCTCGAGGGGCTGAATGGGCCTCCTCCTGTTCCTGTGTAACAGGCTCGAGGGGCTGAATGGCCTCCTTCTGTTCCTGTGTAACAGGCTCGAGGGGCTGAATGGCCTCCTTCTGTTCCTGTGCAACACACGAGGGGGCTGAATGGCCTCCTCCTGTCCCTGTGTTATTCTGCCCTCCTCCTGTCCCTGTGTTATTCTGCCCTCCCCAACTCTTCCCCAGAGCAAACCTCTCTCCTCCCTGCAGTTACGTCACACTGCATCCATCAGAAGCGGTCAAGACGTTGTTTAAAAGATTAAACCCGGGAGCTGGAATCATCGGAGCAAAGACGGAAACACAGCGTCCTGAAACACGCCCATTGATCTCCTGAGGGCGCCGACTGCGCCCGCTGCAGGCCCGTCTCTGACCCCACCCCCCCAACCCCGAACTAAGCCTGCGACCCCCATCTCCGCTGCACCGCCAAATCCTGCCGTAAACATCGCCCATCTCCGCCCCCTGCTGCCGAAACCCTCGTCCGCCTCCTTTGTCACCTCCGGACTCCGCTGTTCCCAACGCTCTCCCACCCTCAGGCCACAGCTGGAGTACTGTGTGCAGTTCTGGTCGCCACACTACAGGAAGGATGTGATCGCTTTGGAGAGGGTGCAGAGGAGATTCACCAGGATGTTACCAGGGCTGGAGCGCTTCAGCTATGAAGAGAGACTGGGAAGATTGGGTTTGTTTTCCTTGGAGCAGAGGAGGCTGAGGGGGGACATGATTGAGGTGTACAAAATTATGAGGGGCACAGATAGGATGGATACTAAGGAGCTTTTTCCCTTCGTTGAGGGTTCTATAACAAGGGGGCATAGATTCAAGGTAAAAGGCGGGAGGTTTGGAGGGGATTTGAGAAAGAACTTTTTCACCCAGAGGGTGGTTGGAGTCTGGAACTCACTGCCTGAGAGGGTTGTGGAGGCAGGAACCCTCACAACATTCAAGAAGCATTTGGATGAGCACTTGAAATGCCATAGCATACAAGGCTACGGACCAAATGCTGGAATATGGGATTAGAGTGGACAGGGCTTGATGGCCGGCGCGGACACGATGGGCCGAAGGGCCTCTATCCGTGCTGTATGACTCTATGACTCTATGAATCTTTGCGGGCTCAGTAACCATCAGCTCATCTGGAGCTCTGCTGGCCCCCTCCGTATCCTAACTCGCACCCAGTCCCATTCACCCCCTGTGCTCGCTGTAACCCTCCTCCAGCCCCTCCGACCCTCCCAGATCTCTGTAACCTCCTCCAGCCCCTCCGACCCTCCCAGATCTCTGTAACCTCCTCCAGCCCCTCCGACCCTCCCAGATCTCTGTAACCCTCCTCCAGCCCCTCCGACCCTCCCAGATCTCTGTAACCCTCCTCCAGCCCCTCCGACCCTCCCAGATCTCTGTAACCTCCTCCAGCCCCTCCGACCCTCCCAGATCTCTGTAACCTCCTCCAGCCCCTCCGACCCTCCCAGATCTCTGTAACCCTCCTCCAGCCCCTCCGACCCTCCCAGATCTCTGTAACCTCCTCCAGCCTCTCCGACCCTCCCAGATCTCTGTAGCCCTCCTCCAGCCCCTCCCACCCTCCCAGATTTCTGTTACCCTCCTCCAGCCCCTCCGACCCTCCCAGATCTCTGTAACCCTCCTCCAGCCCCTCCGACCATCCCAGATCTCTGTAACCTCCTCCAGCCCCTCCGACCCTCCCAGATCTCTGTAATCCTCCTCCAGCCCCTCCGACCCTCCCAGATCTCTGTAACCCTCCTCCAGCCCCTCCGACCCTCCCAGATCTCTGTAACCCTCCTCCAGCCCCTCCCCGATCTCTGTTACCCTCCTCCAGCCCCTCCGACCCTCCCAGATCTCTGTAACCCTCCTCCAGCCCCTCCCAGATCTCTGTTACCCTCCTCCAGCCCCTCCGACCCTCCCAGATCTCTGTAACCTCCTCCAGCCCCTCCGACCCTCCCAGATCTCTGTAACCCTCCTCCAGCCCCTCCGACCATCCCAGATCTCTGTAACCTCCTCCAGCCCCTCCGACCCTCCCAGATCTCTGTAACCCTCCGCCAGCCCCTCCGACCCTCCCAGATCTCTGTAACCCTCCTCCAGCCCCTCCGACCCTCCCAGATCTCTGTAACCTCCTCCAGCCCCTCCGACCCTCCCAGATCTCTGTAACCCTCCGCCAGCCCCTCCGACCCTCACAGATCTCTGTAGCCCTCCTCCAGCCCCTCCGACCCTCCCAGATCTCTGTAACCCTCCTCCAGCCCCTCCGACCCTCCCAGATCTCTGTAACCCTCCTCCAGCCCCTCCGATCCTCCCAGATCTCTGTAACCCTCCTCCAGCCCCTCCGACCCTCCCAGATCTCTGTAACCCTCCTCCAGCCCCTCCGACCCGCCCAGATCTCTGTAACCTCCTCCAGCCCCTCCCACCCTCCCAGATCTCTGTAACCCTCCTCCAGCCCCTCCGACCCTCCCAGATCTCTGTAACCCTCCTCCAGCCCCTCCGACCCTCCCAGATCTCTGTAACCTCCTCCAGCCCCTCCGACCCTCCCAGATCTCTGTAACCTCCTCCGACCCTCCCAGATCTCTGCCCTCCTCCAATTCTGGCCTCTTGCCCATCCCCCCGATTCCCATCGCTCCACCATTGGCGGCCGTGCCTTCAGCTGTCTGGGGCCTCTATGCTCTGGAATTCCCTCCCTAAACCTCTCCGCCTCTCTCCTCCTTTAAGACCCTCCTTAAAACCTCCCTCTTTGACCGAGCTTTTGGTCACCTGTCCTAATATCTCCTCACGTGGCTCGGGGTCTGATTTTGTCTGATTTGCGCTCCCGGGAAGCACCCTGGGACGTTTCGCTGCGTTAAAAGTGCCAAATAGAATCATAGAAATTTAAGGCACGGAAGGAGGCCATTCGGCCCTTCGTGTCCGTGCTGGCCGAGAGACGAGCCACCCAGCCCAATCCCACTTTCCAGCTCTTGGTCCTTGGTCCTGTAGGTTACAGCACTTCAGGTGCACATCCAGGTACTTTTTAAATGAGTTGAGGGTTTCTGCCTCTACCTCCCTCTCAGGCAGTGAGTTCCAGACCCCCATCACCCTCTGGGTGAAAAAAATCTCTCCTCAGCTCCCCCTCTAATCCTTCCACCAATCACTTTAAATCTATGGCCCCCTGGTTATTGACCTCTCCGCTAAGGGCAATACGTCCTCCCTATCAACTCTATCTAGTCCCCTCATAATTTTATATCTCAATTAAATCTCCCCTCAGCCTCCTCTGTTCCAACCCCAGCCTCTCCAATCTTTCCTCATAAAATTCTCCAGCCCTGGCAACATCTCCTCTGCGCCCTCTCTCGTGCAATCACATCCTTCCTGTAACGTGGTGACCAGAACTGTACGCAGTCCTCAAGCTGTGGCCTAACTCGTGTTTCATACAGTTCCAGCATAACCTCCCTGCTCTTATATTCCATGCCTCGGTTAATAAAGGAAAGTATCCCTTCTGCCTTCTTCACCACCTTATCTACCTGTCCTGCTACCTTCAGGGATCTGTGGACATGCACTCCAAGGTCCCTCACTTCCTCTACACCTCTCAGTATCCTCCCATTTATTGTGTACTCCCCTTGCCTTGTTTGCCCTCCCCAAATGCATCTCCTCAAACTAGAACTAGGGGGCATAATCTTAGAATAAGGGGCTGCTCTTTCAAAACTGAGATGAGGAGAAACTTCTTCACTCAGAGGGTGGTAGGTCTGTGGAATTTGCTGCCCCAGGAAGCTGTGGAAGCTACATCATTAGATAAATTTAAAACAGAAATAGACAGTTTCCTAGAAGTAAAGGGAATTAGGGGTTATGGGGAGCGTGCAGGAAATTGGACATGAAGCTGAGTTCGGATCGGTCAATGCCCTGTGGGTGGCGGAGAGGGCCCAGGGGCTATGTGGCCGGGTCCTGCTCCGACTTCTTGTGTTCTTTAGATTTGTGGTTGGGATCAGATCAGCCATGATCTTATTGAATGGCGGAGCAGGCTCGAGGGGCCGATTGGCCTACTCCTGCTCCAATTTCTTATGTTCTTATGTTCTCCGGATTGAATAACATATGATATATTGCTGTCAAATTAGCCATCACAGAAACAGGCCATTCGGCCCAACCTTGTGTCTCGGGCCTTGTGTCGGATTGGGGGGAGGAGCAGGGTTTGGGGGCGTAGACGGATATCTTGCCAGACCCCGCTAATGTTACGTAAGGTATTGGTGAGACCGCACCTGGAATACTGCATACAGTTTTGGTCTCCACACTTAAGAAAAGGCATACTTGCTCTCGAGGCAGTGCAAAGAAGGTTCGCTCGGCTAATCCCGGGGATGAGGGGGGCGGACGTATGGGGAGAGGCTGAGTAGATTGGGACTCGACTCATTGGAGTTCAGAAGAATGAGAGGCGATCTTATTGAAACATACAAGATTGTGAAGGGGCTTGATCGGTAGGATGCGGTAAGGATGTTCCCAAGGATGGGTGAAACTAGAACTAGGGGGCATAATAGAATCATAGAATCATAGAAGTTACAACATGGAAACAGGCCCTTCGGCCCAACATGTCCATGTCGCCCAGTTTATACCACTAAGCTAGTCCCAATTGCCTGCACTTGGCCCATATCCCTCTATACCCATCTTACCCATGTAACTGTCCAAATGCTTTTTAAAAGACAAAATTGTACCCGCCTCTACTACTGCCTCTGGCAGCTCGTTCCAGACACTCACCACCCTTTGAGTGAAAAAATTGCCCCTCTGGACCCTTTTGTATCTCTCCCCTCTCACCTTAAATCTATGCCCCCTCGTTACAGACTCCCCGACCTTTGGGAAAAGATTTTGACTATCTACCTTATCTGTGCCCCTCATTATTTTATAGACTTCTATAAGATCACCCCTAAACCTCCTACTCTCCAGGGAAAAAAGTCTCAGTCTATCCAACCTCTCCCTGTAAGTCAAACCGTCAAGTCCCGGTAGCATCCTAGTAAATCTTTTCTGCACTCTTTCTGGTTTAATAATATCCTTTCTATAATAGGGTGACCAGAACTGAATGAGGGGCTGCTCTTTCAAAACTCAGATGAGGAGAAGCTTCTTCACTCAGAGGGTGGTAGGTCTGTGGAATTTGCTGCCCCAGGAAGCTACATCATTAAATAAATTTAAAACAGAAATTCGACAGTTTCCTAGAAGTAAAGGGAATTAGGGGTTACGGGGAGCGGGCAGGAAATTGGACATGAATTTCGATTTGAGGTTGGGATCAGATCAGCCATGATCTTATTGAATGGCGGAGCAGGCTCGAGGGGCCGAGTGGCCTACTCCTGCTCCTTATGTTCTTATGACCCGTGGCTGAACGGGACAAAGATTGGCCAGAGATGGAAGGATCAGGGGATGAAAAGAGAAAGAGAGAGAGAGAGAGAGAGAAGAGAGCGGTTTCTGGTTTTCGAAAATGGCCGCCGCGCGGTCAGGTCGAACTGTCCCGAGCCCGGGAGGGCAAATCGAGGGATCCGGCACACTTTTCCCAACTCCCGTCCAGGCCGGCAGGTTCACAACAGCCGCCTTCCGGCAGTCGGGAGATTCCCCGATGACAGGAATGTGCAGCATTTCCTGTCAGCAGCATGCGGCCCGTCAAAAGGCTGCGTGGGCCTGCTCGCTCCCCCTTCACGGTAACCCATGGCGACAGAGGCCTCTCTCGGAGCAGGGCCCCCCGTGACAGGATGGGAGGGGGGGGGGGGGGGGGGGGGAGGGGGCTGCATTGAAAGGAAGAGGGGACCGTGAGGGAGGGAGACAGGAGAGAGGGATAGAGGGAGTCTCTCTCTGCCTCACTCTCTCTCTCTCTGTGTATCTCTCTCTCAGTCTCAAACTCTTAATTTCTCTCTCTCTCTCGATCTGTCTCTCTCCCACTCTCTCTCTGTCTCTCTCTCCCTCTCTCTCTCTTTCTCTGTCTGTCTCTCTCTCTCTCTTTCTCTGTCTCTCTCTCTCTCTCCGTCTCTCTCTATCTGTCTCTCTCCTTCTCTGTCTCTCCCTGTATCTCTCTCTGCCTCAAACACTTTCTCTCTCTCTGTCTCTCCCTCTCTTTCTCTCTCTCTCTGTCTGTCTCTTTCTCTCTCTCTCTTTCTCTGTCTCTCTCTCTCTCTCCCTCTCTCTCTATCTGTCTCTCTCCTTCTCTGTCTCTCCCTGTATCTCTCTCTGCCTCAAACACTTTCTCTCTGTCTGTCTGTCTCTCTCTGTCTCTCCCTCTCTTTCTCTCTCTCTCTGTCTCTTTCTCTCTCTCTCTCTGTCTCTCTCTCTCTCTCTCTCTTTCTCTCTCTCTCTCTCTGTCTCTCTCCTTCTCTGTCTCTCCCTGTATCTCTCTCTGCCTCAAACACTTTCTCTCTGTCTGTCTGTCTCTCTCTCTCTGTCTCTCTCTCTCTCTGTCTCTGCGTCTATCTCTCTCTGTCTCTGTGTCGCTCTCTCTCTCTGTATATCTCTCTCACTGTCTCTCTCTGTCTCCCTCTCTCCGTCTCTCTCGCTCTCTCCGTCCCTCTCGCTCTCTCTCCGACCCTCTCTCTTTCTCTCTTTATCTGTCTCTCTCCCTGTATCTCTCTCTGCCTCAAACACTTTCTCTCTGTCTGTCTGTCTCTCTCTGTCACTCTCTGTCTCTGTGTCTCTCTCTCTCTCTCTCTGTCTCTCTCTCTCTCTCTCTCCCTGTCTCTCTCTCTCTCTCCCTGTCTCCCTGTCCTGCTTTGATCTGTCAGTGTTTCATCTCTCCCTTTCATCAGCCCCTCCACCCTCCAATTAATCCGACTGCCCCAGGACACCATGGGCCCTGATTGAAGATCAGCTCCTCATCCACAGAACAGGGTCACGAGGGTGATTAGTTTAGGATTAGACTGGGAAATCTCATCTCTGCAGTGGGACAGATCTCGGTGAAACGATACACAAAATCAGGAACTGAGACACCGAGTACTGGTCCCTGGCTCTCTCTCTCTCTCCCCCTCTCCCTCTCTCTGTGTCTGTGTCTCTCTCTCACTGTCTCTCTCCCTCTCTGTGTCTCTCTCCCTCTCTCTGTGTCTCTCTCCCTCTCTGTGTCTGTGTCTCTCTCCCTCTCTGTGTCTGTGTCTCTCTCCCTCTCTCTGTGTCTCTCTCCCTCTCTGTGTCTCTCTCCCTCTCTCTGTGTCTCTCTCCCTCTCTGTGTATGTGTCTCTCTCCCTCTCTCCGTGTCTCTCTCCCTCTCTCTGTGTCTGTGTCTCGCCCTCTCTGTGTCTCTCTCCCTCTCTGTGTCTCTCCCCCTCTCTGTGTCTGTGTCTCTCACTTTCTCCCTCTCTGTGTCTCTCTCCCTCTCCCTCTCTGTGCCTCACTCTCTCTCCCTCTCTGTGTCTCTCTCACTCTCTGTGTCTCTCCCCCTCTCTGTGTCTGTGTCTCTCACTCTCTCCCTCTCTGTGTCTCTCTCCCTCTCCCTCTCTGTGCCTCACTCTCTCTCCCTCTGTGTCTCTCTCCCTCTCCCTCTCTGTGCCTCCCTCTCTCTCCCTCTCTGTGTCTCTCTCACTCTCTGTGTCTCTCTCCCTCTCTCTGTGTCTGTGTCTCTCACTCTCTCTCCCTCTCTGTGTCTCTCTCCCTCTCTCTGTGTCTCTCTCCCTCTCCCTCTCTGTGCCTCACTCTCTCTCCCTCTCTGTCTCTCTCTCTCTCTCTCTCTGTGTCTCTCTCTCTCTCTCTCTCTGTGTCTCTCTCCCTCTCTCTGTGTCTGTGTCTCTCCCTCTCTCTCCCTCTCTGTGTGTCTCTCTCTCTCTGTGTCTCTCTCCCTCTCTCTGTGTCTGTGTCTCTCCCTCTCTCTCCCTCTCTGTGTCTCTCTCTCACTCTCTGTGTCTCTCTCCCTCTCTCTGTGTCTGTGTCTCTCCCTCTCTCTCCCTCTCTGTGTCTCTCTCTCACTCTCTGTGTCTCTCTCCCTCTCTCTGTGTCTGTGTCTCTCCCTCTCTGTGTCTCTCTCTCACTCTCTGTGTCTCTCTCCCTCTCTCTGTGTCTGTGCCTCACTCTCTCTCCCTCTCTGTGTGTCTCTCTCTCTCTGTGTCTCTCTCCCTCTCTCTGTGTCTGTGTCTCTCACTCTCTCTCCCTCTCTGTGCCTCATTCTCTCTCCCTCTCTGTGTCTCTCTCTCTCTCTGTGTCTCTCCCTCTCTCTCCCTCTCTGTGTCTCTCTCCCTCTCTCTGTGTCTCTCTCCCTCTCTCTGTGTCTCTCTCCCTCTCTCTGTGTCTCTCTCCCTCTCTCTGTGTCTGTGTCTCTCACTCTCTCTCCCTCTCTGTGTCTCTCTCCCTCTCTCTGTGTCTCTCTCCCTCTCTCTGTGTCTGTGTCTCCCACTCTCTCTCCCTCTCTGTGTCTGTCTCTGTCTCTGTCTCTCTCTCTCTCTCATCTTTGTTTTACACTGCATGTATGAATACACGAGATAAACACACGAGGGAGAAAGGAAGAGAAGGATATGCTGATGGTGTGAGATGAAGTGGGGACGGAGGAGGCTGATGTGAACCACAAACACGGCACGGACCAGAGGGGTCGAATGGCCTGTGTAATGTGGTGGACAGAGGGGAGGGAATCGGAGGGGGAGAGGGGGAGCGGAGAGGGGGAGAGGGGGAGCGGAGGGGGAATCGGAGGAGAGGGGGAATCGGAGGGATGGGAATGAAACATTTCACATCCAAAGAGACTCCCCCACCTTCAGCGCATGTGGGACTCTCCAGCTTATGGCTGCAAAATGAAGCAGTTCAATTTAAGCAAATATTTGGTTTAATTTTCAGGTCCAATGGTTTGCATTGGACAGCAAAACAAGGACTTTTAATGAACCAGTTACATCTCAGGGTCGGATTCGGACAGATGGTTTGTGTCAAGCTCAGAGAGAGAAGGCAACAGAGAAAGTCTCCCTCCACACTGTCCCATCAAACACTCCCAGGGGAGGTACAGGGTTAGATACAGAGTAAAGCTCCCTCTACACTGTCCCTTCAAACACTCCCAGGGCAGGTACAGGGTTAGATACAGAGTAAAGCTCCCTCCACACTGTCCCATCAAACACTCCCAGGGGAGGTACAGGGTTAGATACAGAGTAAAGCTCCCTCTACACTGTCCCATCAAACACTCCCAGGGGCAGGAACAGGGTTCGATACAGAGTAAAGCTCCCTCTACACTGTCCCATCAAACACTCCCAGGGGAGGTACAGGGTTAGATACAGAGTAAAGCTCCCTCTACACTGTCCCTTCAAACACTCCCAGGGGCAGGTACAGGGTTAGATACAGAGTAAAGCTCCCTCTACACTGTCCCATCAAACACTCCCAGGGCAGGTACAGGGTTAGATACAGAGTAAAGCTCCCTCTACACTGTCCCATCAAACACTCCCAGGGCAGGTACAGGGTTAGATACAGAGTAAAGCTCCCTCTACACTGTCCCATCAAACACTCCCAGGGCAGGTACAGGGTGAGATACAGAGTAAAGCTCCCTCTACACTGTCCCTTCAAACACTCCCAGGGGCAGGTACAGGGTTAGATACAGAGTAAAGCTCCCTCCACACTGTCCCATCAAACAATCACAGGGGCAGGTACAGGGTTAGATACAGAGTAAAGCTCCCTCTACACTGTCCCATCAAACACTCCCAGGGCAGGAACAGGGTTAGATACAGAGTAAAGCTCCCTCTACACTGTCCCATCAAACACTCCCAGGGCAGTTACCGGGATAAATACAGAGCAAAGCTCCCTCCACACTGTCCCATCAAACACTCCCAGGGCAGGTACAGGGTTAGATACAGAGTAAAGCTCCCTCTACACTGTCCAATCAAACACTCCCAGGGCAGGTACAGGGTGAGATACAGAGTAAAGCTCCCTCTACACTGTCCAATCAAACACTCCCAGGGCAGGTACAGGGTGAGATACAGAGTAAAGCTCCCTCTACATTGTCCCATCAAACACTCCCAGGGGCAGGTACAGGGTGAGATACAGAGTAAAGCTCCCTCTACATTGTCCCATCAAACACTCCCAGGGCAGGTACAGGGTTAGATACAGAGTAAAGCTCCCTCTACACTGACCCATCAAACACTCCCAGGGCAGGTACAGGGTTAGATACAGAGCAAAGCTCCCTCCACACTGTCCAGTCAAACACTCCCAGGGCAGGTACAGGGTTAGATACAGAGTAAAGCTCCCTCCACACTGTCCCATCAAACACTCCCAGGGCAGGTACAGGGTTAGATACAGAGTAAAGCTCCCTCTACACTGTCCCGTCAAACAATCCCAGGGCAGGCACAGGGTTAGATACAGAGTAAAGCTCCCTCTACACGGACCCATCAAACACTCCCAGGGCAGGTACAGGGTTAGATACAGAGTAAAGCTCCCTCCACACTGTCCCGTCAAACAATCCCAGGGCAGGTACAGGGTTAGATACAGAGTAAAGCTCCCTCTACACTGTCCCATCAAACACTCCCAGGGCAGGTACAGGGTTAGATACAGAGTAAAGCTCCCTCTACACTGTCCAATCACACACTCCCAGGGCAGGTACAGGGTGAGATACAGAGTAAAGCTCCCTCTACACTGTCCATTAATCACTCACAGGGCAGGTACAGGGTTAGATACGGAGTAAAGCTCCCTCTACACTGTCCCATCAAACACACGCAGGGCAGCGACATGGTTAGATACAGAGTAAAGCTTCCTCTACTCTGTCCCGTCAAACACTCCCAGGGCAGGGACAGGGTGAGATACAGAGTGAAGCTCCCTCTGCACTGTCCCATCAAACACTCCCAGGGGCAGGTACAGGGTTAGATAGAGAGGAAAGCTCCCTCTACACTGTCCCGTCAAACACTCCCAGGGCAGGTACAGGGTTAGATACAGAGTGAAGCTCCCTCGGCACGGTCCCATCAAACACTCCCAGGGCTGGTACAGGGTTAGATACAGAGTAAAGCTCCCTCTACAATGTCCCATTAAACACTCCCAGGACAGGTACAGAGATAGATACAGAGTAAAGCTCCCTCGACACTGTCTCATCAAACACTCCCAGGGGCAGGTACAGGGTTAGATATACAGTACAGCTCCCTCTACACTGTCCCATCAAACACTCCCAAGGCAGGTACAGAGATAGATACAAAGTAAAGCTCCCTCTACACTGTCTCATCAAACACTCCCAGGGGCAGGTACAGGGTTCGATAGAGAGTAAAGCTCCCTCTACACTGTCCCATCAAACACTCCCAGGGCAGGTACAAGGTTAGATACAGAGTAAAGCTCCCTCTACACTGTCCCATCAAACACTCCCAGGGCAGGTACAAGGTTAGATACAGAGTAAAGCTCCCTCTACACTGTCCCATCAAACACTCCCAGGGCAGGTACAGGGTTAGATACAGAGTAAAGCTCCCTCGGCACGGTCCCATCAAACACTCCCAGGGCAGGTACAGGGTTGGATACAGAGTAAAGCTCCCTCTACACTGTCCCGTCAAACACTCCCAGGGCAGGTACAGGGTTAGATACAGAGTAAAGCTCCCTCTACACTGTCCCATCAAACACTCCCAGGGCAGGTACAGGGTTAGATACAGAGTAAAGCTCCCTCTACACTGTCCCATCAAACACTCCCAGGGCAGGTACAGGGTTAGATACAGAGTAAAGCTCCCTCTACACTGTCCCATCAAACACTCCCAGGGCAGGTACAGGGTTAGATACAGAGTAAAGCTCCCTCCACACTGTCCCGTCAAACAATCCCAGGGCAGGTACAGGGTTAGATACAGAGTAAAGCTCCCTCTACACTGTCCATTAAACACTCACAGGGCAGGTACAGGGTTAGATACAGAGTAAAGCTCCCTCTACACTATCATAGATCATAGAAGTTACAACATGGAAACAGGCCCTTCGGCCCAACATGTCCATGTCGCCCAGTTTATACCACTACGCTCGTCCCAATTGCCTGCACTTGGCCCATATCCCTCGATACCCATCTTCCCCATGTAACTGTCCAAATGCTTTTTAAAAGACAAAATTGTACCCGCCTCTACTACTGCCTCTGGCAGCTCGTTCCAGACACTCACCACCCTTTGAGTGAAAAAATTGCCCCTCTGGATCCTTTTGTATCTCTCCCCTCTCACCTTAAATCTATGCCCCCTCGTGATAGACTCCCCTACCTTTGGGAAAAGATTTTGACTATCGACCTTATCTATGCCCCTCATTATTTTATAGACTTCTATAAGGGTTAGATACAG
Organism: Heptranchias perlo; assembly: GCF_035084215.1. Classification (NCBI taxonomy): domain Eukaryota; kingdom Metazoa; phylum Chordata; class Chondrichthyes; order Hexanchiformes; family Hexanchidae; genus Heptranchias; species Heptranchias perlo. The sequence goes on from NW_027139470.1 coordinate 36,194, forward strand.
AGTAAAGCTCCCTCTACACTGTCCCATCAAACACTCCCAGGGCAGGTACAGGGTTAGATACAGAGTAAAGCTCCCTCTACACTGTCCCATCAAACACTCCCAGGGCAGGTACAGGGTTAGATACAGAGTGAAGCTCCCTCTACACTGTCCATTAAACACTCACAGGGCAGGTACAGGGTTAGATACGGAGTAAAGCTCTCTCTACACTGTCCCATCAAACACGCGCAGGGCAGCGACATGGTTCGATACAGAGTAAAGCTCCCTCTACACTGTCCCATCAAACACTCCCAGGGCGGGGACAGGGTGAGATACAGAGTGAAGCTCCCTCTGCACTGTCCCATCAAACACTCCCAGGGGCAGGTACAGGGTTAGATACAGAGTAAAGCTTCCTCTGCACTGTCCCATCAAACACTCCCAGGGCAGGTACAGGGTTAGATACAGAGTAAAGCTCCCTCTGCACTGTCCCATCAAACACTCCCAGGGGCAGGTACAGGGTTAGATACAGAGCAAAGCTTCCTCTGCACTGTCCTGTCAAACACTCCCAGGGCAGGTACAGGGTGACATACAGAGTGAAGCTCCCTCGGCACGGTCCCATCAAACACTCCCAGGGCTGGGACAGGGTTAGATACAGAGTAAAGCTCCCTCTACGCTGTCCCATTAAACACTCCCAGGACAGGTACAGGGTTAGATACAGAGTAAAGCTTCCTCTGCACTGTCCCGTCAAACACTCCCAGGGCAGGTACAGGGTGACATACAGAGTGAAGCTCCCTCGGCACGGTCCCATCAAACACTCCCAGGGCTGGGACAGGGTTAGATACAGAGTAAAGCTCCCTCGACGCTGTCCCATTAAACACTCCCAGGACAGGTACAGAGATAGATACAGAGCAAAGCTCCCTCGACACTGTCTCATCAAACACTCCCAGGGCAGGTGCAGGGTTGGATACAGAGTAAAGCTCCCTCTACACTGTCCCATCAAACACTCCCAGGGCAGGTACAGGGTTAGATACAGAGTAAAGCTCCCTCTACACTGTCCCATCAAACACTCCCAGGGCAGGTACAGGGTTAGATACAGAGTAAAGCTCCCTCTACACTGTCCCATCAAACACTCCCAGGGTCAGGTACAGGGTTAGATACAGAGTGAAGCTCCCTCTACACTGTCCATTAAACACTCACAGGGCAGGTACAGGGTTAGATACGGAGTAAAGCTCCCACTACACTGTCCCGTCAAACACTCCCAGGGCGGGGACAGGGTGAGATACAGAGTGAAGCTCCCTCTGCACTGTCCCATCAAACACTCCCAGGGGCAGGTACAGGGTTAGATACAGAGTAAAGCTTCCTCTGCACTGTCCCATCAAACACTCCCAGGGCAGGTACAGGGTTAGATACAGAGTAAAGCTCCCTCTGCACTGTCCCATCAAACACTCCCAGGGGCAGGTACAGGGTTAGATACAGAGTAAAGCTTCCTCTGCACTGTCCTGTCAAACACTCCCAGGGCAGGTACAGGGTGACATACAGAGTGAAGCTCCCTCGGCACGGTCCCATCAAACACTCCCAGGGCTGGGACAGGGTTAGATACAGAGTAAAGCTCCCTCTACGCTGTCCCATTAAACACTCCCAGGACAGGTACAGGGTTAGATACAGAGTAAAGCTTCCTCTGCACTGTCCCGTCAAACACTCCCAGGGCAGGTACAGGGTGACATACAGAGTGAAGCTCCCTCGGCACGGTCCCATCAAACACTCCCAGGGCTGGGACAGGGTTAGATACAGAGTAAAGCTCCCTCGACGCTGTCCCATTAAACACTCCCAGGACAGGTACAGAGATAGATACAGAGCAAAGCTCCCTCGACACTGTCTCATCAAACACTCCCAGGGCAGGTGCAGGGTTGGATACAGAGTAAAGCTCCCTCTACACTGTCCCATCAAACACTCCCAGGGCAGGTACAGGGTTAGATACAGAGTAAAGCTCCCTCTGCACTGTCTCATCAAACACTCCCAGGGGCAGGTACAGGGTTCGATAGAGAGTAAAGCTCCCTCTACACTGTCCCGTCAAACACTCCCAGGGCAGGTACAGGGTTAGATTCAGAGTAAAGCTTCCTCTGCACTGTCCCGTCAAACACTCCCAGTGCAGGTACAAAGATGGATATAAAGTAAAGCTCCCTCCACACTGTCCCATCAAACACTCCCAAGGCAGGTACAGAGAGAGATACAAAGTAAAGCTCCCTCTACACTGTCTCATCAAACACTCCCAGGGGCAGGTACAGGGTTCGATAGAGAGTAAAGCTCCCTCTACACTGTCCCGTCAAACACTCCCAGGGCAGGTACAGGGTTAGATACAGAGTAAAGCTTCCTCTGCACTGTCCCGTCAAACACTCCCAGGGCAGGTACAGGGTTAGATACAGAGTAAAGCTCCCTCCACGCTGTCCCATCAAACACTCCCAGAGCAGGTACAGGGTTAGATACAGAGTAAAGCTCCCTCTACACTGTCTCATCAAACACTCCCAGGGCAGGTGCAGGGTTAGATGCAGAGTAAAGCTCCCTCTACGCTGTCCCATCAAACACTCCCAGAGCAGGTACAGGGTGAGATACAGAGTAAACTCCCTCTACGCTGTCCCATCAAACACTCCCAGGGCAGGTACAGGGTTAGATACAGAGTAAAGCTCCCTCTGCACTGTCCCATCAAACACTCCCAGGGTCAGGTACAGGGTTAGATACAGAGTAAAGCTCCCTCCACACTGTCCCATCAAACACTCCCAGGGCAGGTACAGTTTTAGATACAGAGTAAAGCTCCCTCTGCACTGTGCCATCAAACACTCCCAGGGCAGGTACAGGGTTAGATACAGAGTAAAGCTCCCTCTACACTGTCCCGTCAAACACTCCCAGGGTCAGGTACAGGGTTAGATACAGAGTTAAGCTCCCTCTACACTGTCCCATCAAACACTCCCAGGGCAGGTACAGGGTTAGATACAGAGTAAAGCTCCCTCTACACTGTCCAGTCAAACACTCCCAGGGGCAGGTACAGGGTTGGATACAGAGTAAAGCTCCCTCTACACTGTCTCATCAAACTCTCCCAAGGCAGGTGCACGGTTAGATACAGAGTAAAGCTCCCTCTACACCGTCCCATCAAACAATCCCAGGGGCAGGTACAGGGTTAGATACAGAGTTAAGCTCCCTCTACACGGTCCCATCAAACACTCCCAGGGCAGGTACAGGGTTAGATACAGAGTAAAGCTCCCTCTACACTGTCTCATCAAACACTCCCAGGGGCAGGTACAGGGTTCGATAGAGAGTAAAGCTCCCTCTACACTGTCCCGTCAAACACTCCCAGGGCAGGTACAGGGTTAGATACAGAGTAAAGCTTCCTCTGCACTGTCCCGTCAAACACTCCCAGTGCAGGTACAAAGATAGATATAAAGTAAAGCTCCCTCCACACTGTCCCATCAAACACTCCCAAGGCAGGTACAGAGATAGATACAAAGTAAAGCTCCCTCTCCACTGTCTCATCAAACACTCCCAGGGGCAGGTACAGGGTTCGATAGAGAGTAAAGCTCCCTCTACACTGTCCCGTCAAACACTCCCAGGGCAGGTACAAGGTTAGATACAGAGTAAAGCTGCCTCTGCACTGTCCCGTCAAACACTCCCAGGGCAGGTACAGGGTTAGATACAGAGTAAAGCTCCCTCCACGCTGTCCCATCAAACACTCCCAGAGCAGGTACAGGGTTAGATACAGAGTAAAGCTCCCTCTGCACTGTCTCATCAAACACTCCCAGGGCAGGTGCAGGGTTAGATACAGAGTAAAGCTCCCTCTACGCTGTCCCATCAAACACTCCCAGAGCAGGTACAGGGTGAGATACAAAGTAAACTCCCTCTACGCTGTCCCATCAAACACTCCCAGGGCAGGTACAGGGTTAGATACAGAGTAAAGCTCCCTCTACACTGTCCCATCAAACACTCCCAGGGTCAGGTACAGGGTTAGATACAGAGTAAAGCTCCCTCCACACTGTCCCATCAAACACTCCCAGGGCAGGTACAGTTTTAGATACAGAGTTAAGCTCCCTCTACACGGTCCCATCAAACACTCCCAGGGCAGGTACAGGGTTAGATACAGAGTAAAGCTCCCTCTACACTGTCCCGTCAAACACTCCCAGGGGCAGGTACAGGGTTGGATACAGAGTAAAGCTCCCTCTGCACTGTCTCATCAAACTCTCCCAAGGCAGGTGCACGGTTAGATACAGAGAAAAGCTCCCTCTACACTGTCCCATCAAACACTCCCAGGGGCAGGTACAGGGTTAGATACAGAGTAAAGCTCCCTCTACACGGTCCCATCAAACACTCCCAGGGCAGGTACAGGGTTATAGAATCATGGAATCATAGAAGTTTACAACATGGAAACAGGCCCTTCGGCCCAACATGTCCATGTCGCCCAGTTTATACCACTAAGCTAGTCCCAATTGCCTGCACTTGGCCCATATCCCTCTATACCCATCTTACCCATGTAACTGTCCAAATGCTTTTTAAAAGACAAAATTGTACCCGCCTCTACTACTGCCTCTGGCAGCTCGTTCCAGACACTCACCACCCTTTGAGTGAAAAAATTGCCCCTCTGGACCCTTTTGTATCTCTCCCCTCTCACCTTAAATCTATGCCCCCTCGTTATAGACTCCCCTACCTTTGGGAAAAGATTTTGACTATCTACCTTATCTATGCCCCTCATTATTTTGTAGACTTCTATAAGATCACCCCTTAACCTCCTACTCTCCAGGGAAAAAAGTCTCAGTCTATCCAACCTCTCCCGAAAAGTCAAACCATCAAGTCCCGGCAGCACCCTAGTAAATCTTTTCTGCACTCTTTCCAGTTTAATAATATCCTTTCTATAATAGGGTGACCAGAACTGTACACAGTATTCCAAGTGTGGCCTTACTAATGTCTTGTACAACTTCAACAAGACATCCCAACTCCTGTATTCAATGTTCTGACCAATGAAACCAAGCATGCCGAATGCCTTCTTCACCACCCAATCCACCTGTGACTCCACTTTCAAGGAGCTATGAACCTGTACTCCTAGATCTCTTTGTTCTATAACTCTCCCCAACACCCTACCATTAACGGAGTAGGTCCTGGCCCGATTCGATCTACCAAAATGCATCACCTCACATTTATCCAAATTAAACTCCATCTGCCATTCATCGGCCCACTGGCCCAATTTATCAAGATCCCGTTGCAATCCTAGATAACCTTCTTCACTGTCCACAATGCCACCAATCTTGGTGTCATCTGCAAACTTACTAACCATGCCTCCTAAATTCTCATCCAAATCATTAATATAAATAACAAATAACAGCGGACCCAGCACCGATCCCTGAGGCACACCGCTGGACACAGGCATCCAGTTTGAAAAACAACCCTCCACAACCACTCTCTGTCTTCTGTCGTCAATCCAATTTTGTATCCAATTGGCTACCTCACCTTGGATCCCGTGAGATTTAACCTTATGTAACAACCTACCATGCGGTACCTTGTCAAAGGCTTTGCTAAAGTCCATGTAGACCACGTCTACTGCACAGCCCTCATCTATCTTCTTGGTTACCCCTTCAAAAAACTCAATCAAATTCGTGAGATATGATTTTCCTCTCACAAAACCATGCTGACTGTTCCTAATCAGTCCCTGCCTCTCCAAATGTCTGCAGATCCTGTCCCTCAGAATACCCTCTAACAACTTACCCACTACAGATGTCAGGCTCACTGGTCTGTAGTTCCCAGGCTTTTCCCTGCCGCCCTTCTTAAACAAAGGCACAACATTTGCTACCCTCCAATCTTCAGGCACCTCACCTGTAGCTGTCGATGATTCAAATATCTCTGCTAGGGGACCCGCAATTTCCTCCCTAACCTCCCATAACGTCCTGGGATACATTTCATCAGGTCCCGGAGATTTATCTACCTTGATGCGCATTAAGACTTCCAGCACCTCCCTCTCTGTAATATGTACACTCCTCAAGACATCACTATTTATTTCCCCAAGTTCCCTAACATCCATGCCTTTCTCAACCGTAAATACCGATGTGAAATATTCATTTAGGATCTCACCCATCTCTTGTGGTTCCGCACATAGATGACCTTGTTGATCCTTAAGAGGCCCTACTCTCTCCCTAAAGAGTAAAGCTCCCTCGGCATTGTCCCATCAAACACTCACAAGGCAGGTACAGGGTTAGATACAGAGTAAAGCTCCCTCTACACTGTCCCATCAAACACTCCCAGGGCAGGTACAGGGTTAGATACAGAGTAAAGCTCCCTTGACACTGTCCGGTCAAACACTCTCAAGGCAGGTACAGGGTTAGATGCAGAGTAAAGCTCCCTCTACACTGTCCCATCAAACACTCCCAGGGCAGGTACAGGGTTAGATACAGAGTAAAGCTCCCTCTACCATGTCCCATCAAACACTCCCAAGGCAGGTACAGGGTGAGATCCAGAGTAAAGCTCCCTTGACACTGTCCGGTCAAACACTCTCAAGGCAGGTACAGGGTTAGATGCAGAGTAAAGCTCCCTCTACACTGTCCCATCAAACACTCCCAGGGCAGGTACAGGGTTAGATACAGAGTAAAGCTCCCTCTACACTGTCCCATCAAACACTCCCAGGGCAGGTACAGGGTTAGATACAGAGTAAAGCTCCCTCTGCACTGTCCCATCAAACACTCTCAAGGCAGGTACAGGGTTAGATACAGAGTAAAGCTCCCTCTACACTGTCCCATCAAACACACCCAGGGCAGGTACAGGCTTAGATACAGAGTAAAGCTCCCTCTACACTGTCCCATCAAACACTCTCAAGGCAGGTACAGGGTTAGATACAGAGTAAAGCTCCCTCTACACTGTCCCATCAAACATACCCAGGGCAGGTACAGGGTTAGATACAGAGTAAAGCTCCCTCAACACTGTCCCATCAAACACTCCCAGGGCAGGTACAGGGTTAGATACAGAGTAAAGCTCCCTCTACACTGTCCCATCAAACACTCCCAAGGCAGGTACAGGGTGAGATCCAGAGTAAAGCTCCCTTGACACTGTCCGGTCAAACACTCTCAAGGCAGGTACAGGGTTAGATGCAGAGTAAAGCTCCCTCTACACTGTCCCATCAAACACTCCCAGGGTAGGTACAGGGTTAGATACAGAGTAAAGCTCCCTCTACACTGTCCCATCAAACACTCCCAGGGCAGGTACAGGGTTAGATACAGAGTAAAGCTCCCTCTACACTGTCCCATCAAACACTCCCAGGGCAGGTACAGGGTTAGATACAGAGTAAAGCTCCCTCTACACTGTCCCATCAAACACTCCCAGGGCAGGTACAGGGTTAGATATAGAGTAAAGCTCCCTCTACACTGTCCCATCAAACACTCTCAAGGCAGGTACAGGGTTAGATACAGAGTAAAGCTCCCTCTACACTGTCCCATCAAACACTCTCAAGGCAGGTACAGGGTTAGATACAGAGTAAAGCTCCCTCTACACTGCCCCATCAAACACTCTCAAGGCAGGTACAGGGTTAGATACAGAGTAAAGCTCCCTCTACACTGTCCCATCAAACACACCCAGGGCAGGTACAGGCTTAGATACAGAGTAAAGCTCCTCAACACTGTCCCATCAAACACTCCCAGGAAGGTACTCTCACCCTGCCTCATATCTCTCCTCCAATTGCTATAGTCCCTCTCTCTATTTCTTTCTGTCTGTCTTTGTCTCTCTCTCTCTCTTTCTGTCTGAATGTCTCTCTCTGTCTGTCTGTCTCTGTCCCTCTCTGCGTCTCTCTCTCGGTCAGTCTGTCTCTCTCTCTCCCTCCCTCCCTCTGTCTCTGTCCCTCTCCCTCTGTCTCTGTCCCTCTCTCTCTCTCTCTGTCCCTCTCTCTCTCTCTCTGTCCCTCTCTCTCTCTCTCTGTCCCTCTCTCTCTCTCTCTGTCCCTCTCTCTCTCTCTCTGTCCCTCTCTCTCTCTCTCTGTCCCTCTCTCTCTCTCTCTGTCCCTCTCTCTCTGTCCCACTCTCTCTCTCTCTCTGTCCACTCCTCTCTCTCTCTCTCTGTCCCACTCTCTCTCTCTCTCTCTGTCCCACTCTCTCTCTCTCTCTGTCCCACTCTCTCTCTCTCTCTGTCCCACTCTCTCTCTCTCTCTGTCCCACTCTCTCTCTCTGTCCCTCACACACACACTCTCTCATACACATCCACATCTTGTGCTATCTGTCGTTATCTCTCCTCTTCCTGCCCTTTATTGCAGATTCGGTTGGGGTCTCACAAACTCGCAGAATCAATGGGGTCTCAGCTTGACAGAAAGACACGTCTCCCCCTTTGTGTTCTGTGTTCCACAGCTTGGTCTCTGCTTCTTTCACAGGGCCCCTCCGTTCTCTCTCTCTCTCGTCTCTCTCTCCTCCATCTCTCACACACTACTTGTACACCGAGACCCTTGACCAGAAACATGGCCTTCCCCTCTCTCTCTCCCTCCTTCCCCCTCTTCTCTCTCTCTCTCCTTCCCCCTCTATCTCTCTCTCCATCCTTCCCCCTCTCTCTCCATCCTTCCCCCTCTCTCTCCATCCCTCCTTCCCCCTCTCTCTGTCCATCTCTCCTTCCCCCCCCCTCTCTCTCAGCCCTCCTTCCCTCCTTCCCCCTCTCTCTCTCCATCCCTCCTTCCCTCCTTCCCCCCTCTCTCTCCATCCCTCCCTCCCCCCTCCCCTCTCCTCTCTCCCTCTCCCTCCCCTACTTACCCCTCTCTCTCCCTCCTCCTCTCCAACCCTCCTTCCTCCTCTCCCACCCTCCTTCCTCCTCTCCCACCCTCCCCTCCTTCCCACTCTCTTCTTCCCCCTCTCACCCTCTATCCTTCCCCCTCGCTCCCTCCTTCCCTCTCCCTCTCTTCTTCCCCCACCCTATCTCCATCCCTCCCCTCTTTCTTCCCCCTCGCTGTCCATCCCTCCTTCCCCCTCTCACCATCCCTCCTTCCCCCTCTCTTCACCATCCCTCCTTCCCCTCTCTCCATCCCTCCTTCCCTCTCTCTCTCCATCCCTCCTTCCCCTCTCTCTCCATCCCTCCTTCCCCCTCTCTCTCCATCCCTCCTTCCCCTCTCTCACCATCCCTCCTTCCCCTCTCTCTCCATCCCTCCTTCCCCCTCTCTCTCCATCCCTCCTTCCCCCTCTCTCACCATCCCTCCTTCCCCACCCTCTCTCCATCCCTCCTTCCCCACCCTCTCTCCATCCCTCCTTCCCCCCACCCTCTCTCCATCCCTCCCCTTCCCCTCACCATCCCTCCTTCCCCCTCACTCTCCATCCCTCCGATCCCCTCTCTTTCTCTCCATCCCTCCGTCCCCTCACTCTCTCCATCCCTCCGTCCCCCTCTCTCTCTCTCTCTCTCTCCATCCCTCTCACTCTCTCCGTCCCCCTCTCTCTCCATCCATCCTTCCTTCTCCCTCCCTCCCTCCCTCCCTCTCTCTCTGTCCCATAAACACTCGCAGACGTATTCCTGACTCCCTCCCAGAGTCGGATTAATCTCACGCTCACAGGCCCGCGAAAGTTAACTCCTTTTTTTTATGGCTCCCCCTCTTACCACCTCCCGAACCTTGTGCCCTCACCCCCCCTGGAGGGGGGGGGGGGGGGGGAGGCGGGGAGAGAGAGCGAGGGGGAGAGGGGAGCGAGGGGGGAAGGAGAGAACAGTCGGAAAGTTAGCAGAGAGAGAGAGAGAGAGAGGGGCAACGGGCTTGGGTTTCCTTGATCTCCTACCTGTTCCTGCAGTGCAGAGCCAGAGATTCCAGAGCAAGAATTGGGATATCATTCTCGATGTTCCCTCCTCAAGAGAGAGAGACAACTCCATGGGGGAATGGGAAGGGTTGAGGTGGGGGAGGAGGGGGGGGTGGGGGGGAAGAGGGAAAGAGGGAGAGAGAGAGAGAGAGAGAGAAAGAGAGAGAGAGAGAGAGACGATCAGGGAACTTCGAGAATTGCAGCAGAGTTTTCTTGTAAGTGAACTGGGAGGAGAGGAGAGAAAAAGTATTTTTTTTTTGGGGGGATTGAAAGGGGATGGATCGCACCACTCGCAGAAGGCAGCAGGGATGTCCTGGACGGAGCAGAGTTTGCTCTCTCTCCTCTCCCGCATTCCCTCCCTCCGTTTCGGCAGCGGAGGAGGGGGCGAGAGGTGGGAGGTGAGGGAGGGGCTGCTCGGCTCTCAGGGGGGTTGTGAGGCGGGACGGGGAGGCGGTGGGGGAGGGAGTGAGATTGTTTGCTGCTCTCAGACTTCCCCTCTCTCTCTCTCCCTCTCTCTCCCTCTCGCTTTGCTGAATGCTGATGTGGAGCAACACGGAGGAGGGCAGAGCTGACCCCCTCTTAAAGGGAGAAGTCGTCAGGGATTTATTGTCTTTCACGGAGAGAGAGAGGGAGAACAGGGAGAGGGAGAGAGAGAGAGGGAGAGAGAGAGAGAGGAAGTGAAAGAAGAGACAGAGAGAGAGACAGAGAGAGAGAGACAGGAGGAGAGGGAGAGAGGGAGAGGGAGAGAGAGACAGAGAGAGAGAGAGAGAGACAGAGAGGGAGGGGAGATAGAGAGACAGAGACAGACACAGAGGAGGAGGGAGGGAGAGAGAGAGAGAGAGAGACAGAGGAGAGAGAGAGAGACAGAAGAGAGAGAGAGGCAGAGAGAGACAGAGAGGACAGAGGAGAGAGAGAGACAGAGAGAGAGAGACAGAGAGAGACAGAAGAGAGGAGAGAGAGAGGGAGAGCCAGAGAGAGAGACAGAGACAGAGACAGAGAGAGAGGGAGAGAGAGAGAGACAGAGACAGAGAACAGAGACAGAGAAAGAAGAGAGACAGAGACAGAGAGGGATGAGAGAGAAAGAGAGAGGGACAGAGAGGGAGAGAGAGAGAGAGAGACAGAGAGAGAGAGGGAGAGAAAGAGAGAGGAGACAGAGACAGAAAGAGAGAGGGGAAAGAAAGAGAGAGAGTCAGAGACAGAGATAGAGAGAGACACAGAGAGAGAGCGGGAGAGAAAGTGAGGGACAGAAGAGAGAGGAGAGAGAGAGAGAGGGAGAGAGGGAGAGAGAGACAGAGAGGGAGACAGAGACAGAGAGAGAGAGAAAGACAGACATACAAAGAGAGAGGGAGAGACAGAGAGAGAGGAGAGAGAGAGAGAGAGAGACAGAGAGAGGGAGGGAGAGAGAGAGAGAGAGAGAGAGACAGAGAGAGAGAGAGAGACAGAGAGAGAGGGAGGGAGAGAGAGAGGGAGAGAGAGACAGAGAGAGAGAGCCAGAGAGAGAGAGAGACAGAGAGAGAGAGAGACAGAGAGAGGGAGAGAGGACAGATAGACAGACAGAGAGGGAGAGAGAGAGACAGGGAGAGACAGGGAGAGAAGGGAGAGAGAGAGAGACAGAGGAGAGACAGACAGAGGGAGTGAGAGAGTGGAGAGAGGGGGAGAGAGACAGACAGAGAGAGGGGGAGAGAGACAGACAGAGAGAGAGGGAGGGAGAGACAGAGACAGAGACAATGAGAGACAGAGGGAGACAGAGACAGAGGGAGACAGAGAAAGGTAGAGAGAGTCAGACAGAGAGAGAGGGAGGGAGAAAGAGAGTGAGACAGAGGGAGAGAGAGACAGAGAGAGAGAGAAAGAGACAGACAGAAAGAGAGGGAGAGACAGAGAGAGAGAGGGTGGGAGAGAGAGAGGGAGGGAGGGAGAGACAGAGACAGAGAGAGAAACAGAGACAGAAAGAGAGACAGAGACAGAGAGGGAGAGAGAGAGAGAGACACAGAA
>NW_027139470.1:48134-186849 GCF_035084215.1 Heptranchias perlo
TGAGGGGGCAGAGAGAGAGGGGGCAGAGAGAGAGAGGGGCAGAGAGAGAGGGCAGAGAGAGAGGGGCAGAGAGAGAGGGGGCAGAGAGAGAGAGGGGCAGAGAGAGAGAGGGGCAGAGAGAGAGAGAGGGGGCAGAGAGAGAGGGGGGCAGAGAGAGAGGGGGCAGAGAGAGAGAGGGGCAGAGAGAGAGGGGGCAGAGAGAGAGAGGGGGCAGAGAGAGAGAGGGGCAGAGAGAGAGGGGGCAGAGAGAGAGAGGGGCAGAGAGAGAGGGGCAGAGAGAGAGGGGCAGAGAGAGAGGGGGCAGAGAGAGAGGGGGCAGAGAGAGAGGGGCAGAGAGAGAGGGGGCAGAGAGAGAGGGGCAGAGAGAGAGGGGGCAGAGAGAGAGAGGGGCAGAGAGAGAGAGGGGGCAGAGAGAGAGAGGGGCAGAGAGAGAGAGGGGCAGAGAGAGAGAGGGGGCAGAGAGAGAGGGGGCAGAGAGAGAGAGGGGCAGAGAGAGGGCAGAGAGAGGGGCAGAGAGAGAGGGGGCAGAGAGAGAGGGGCAGAGAGAGAGGGGGGCAGAGAGAGAGGGGGGCAGAGAGAGAGAGGGGCAGAGAGAGCGGGGCAGAGAGAGAGGGGCAGAGAGAGAGGGGGCAGAGAGAGAGGGGGGCAGAGAGAGAGAGGGCAGAGAGAGCGGGGCAGAGAGAGAGGGGCAGAGAGAGAGAGGAGGGCAGAGAGAGAGAGGGGCAGAGAGAGAGAGGGCAGAGAGAGAGAGAGGGGGCAGAGAGAGAGAGGGGCAGAGAGAGAGGGGGCAGAGAGAGAGGGGGCAGAGAGAGAGGGGGCGGAGAGAGCGGGCGGAGAGAGGGGGCGGAGAGAGAGAGGGGGCAGAGAGAGAGAGGGGGCAGAGAGAGAGAGGGGGCAGAGAGAGAGGGGGCAGAGAGAGAGAGGGGGCAGAGAGAGAGGGGGGCAGAGAGAAAGGGGGCAGAGAGAGAGAGGGGCAGAGAGAGAGGGGGGCAGAGAGAGAGAGGGGCAGAGAGAGAGGGCAGAGAGAGAGGGGCAGAGAGAGAGGGGGCAGAGAGAGAGGGGCAGAGAGAGAGGGGGCAGAGAGAGAGGGGGGCAGAGAGAGAGAGGGGCAGAGAGAGAGGGGCAGAGAGAGAGGGGGCAGAGAGAGAGGGGGCAGAGAGAGAGAGGGCAGAGAGAGGGGGGCGGAGAGAGAGAGAGGGGGAGAGAGAGAGAGGGGGGAGAGAGAGAGGGGGCAGAGAGAGAGAGGGGGGGGAGAGAGAGAGGGAGAGAGAGTGAGAGAGAGAGAGAGGGGGGCAGAGAGAGAGGGGCAGAGAGAGAGGGAGAGGGGGGAGAGAGACAGGGGGGAGAGAGAGAGGGGCTGGGAGAGAGGGGGGCAGAGAGAGAAGGGGGGACACAGAGAGAGAGAGAGACATAGAGAGAGAGAGAGATAGAGAGAGAGAGAGAGAGAGAGAGTCAGAGACAGAGTGACAGAGAAAGAGAGAGAGAGGGAGACAGAAAGGGAGGGAGACAGAAAGAGATGGAGACAGAAAGAGAGGTAGATAGAAAGGGTGGGAAACAGAGAGAGAGAGACAGAGAGAGAGACCAGAGAGACGGAGAGATGGAGAGACGAAGAGACAGAGAGATGGAGAGACAGAGAGATGGAGAGACAGAGAGATGGAGAGACAGAGAGATGGAGAGACAGAGAGATGGAGAGACAGAGAGATGGAGAGACGCAGAGCGATGGACAGAGAGGTAGAGAGATGGACAGAGAGGTGGAGAGATGGACAGAGAGGTGGAGAGATGGACAGAGAGGTGGAGAGGGAGGTGGAGAGACAGAGAGATGGACGGAGAGACGGACGGAGAGATGGAAAGACAGAGGGAGTGAGAAAGAGGGGGACAGAGAGACTGAGATAGAGAGAGAGAGATAGAGAGACAGAGAGAGATAGATTGACAGAGTGAGAGACAGAGTGAGAGACAGTAAGCAGAGAGAGAGACAGAGAGTGTGTCTGAGAGAGAGAGAGACAAAGAGGAAAAGAGACAGAGAGAGTGAAAGAAGAGGGAGAGACAGTGATTGAGACAGAGAGAGAGAGTCAGAGAGAGGCAGAGGGAGTGAGAGAGACAAAGGGGGAGAGAGACAGAGGGAGAGGGAGAGAGACAGAGGGAGAGAGAGAGGGAGAGAGAGAGAGACAGAGGGAGAGAGAGGGAGACAGAAAGAAAGAGAGGGAGAGAGACAGAAAGAGAGGCAGACGGAGAGATGGAAAGAAAGAGAGATGGAGAGAGAGATGGAAAGACAGAGAGATGGAGAGACAGAGAAAGGGAGAGATGGACAGAGAGAGGGAAGGATGGACAGATGGACAGAGAGATGGACAGAGAGAGGGAGAGATGGAGAGGGAGGGATGGACAGAGAGAGGGAGAGATGGACAAAGGGAGGGAGAGATGGAGGGAGGGAGAGATGGACAGAGGGAGAGATGGACAGAGAGAGGGAGAGATGGACAGAGAGGTGGAGAGACGGAGAGATGGACAGAGAGAGGGAGAGATGGACAGAGAGAGGGAGAGATGGAGAGACAGAGAATGGACCGAGAGAGGGTGAGATGGACAGAGAGATGGAGAGATGGACAGAGAGATGGAGACTTGGAGAGAGAGAGGGAGAAAGAGGTGGAGAGATGGAGAGACAGAGAGATGGACGGAGAGATGGACGGAGAGATGGAGAGAGAGATGGAGAGTGAGATGGAGAGAGAGATGGACAGAGAGCGAGGGAGGGAGTGAGAGAGACAGAGAGGAAGTCGGCAGAGAGAGGGAGAGAGAGAGGGGGGACAGAGAGAGATATAGAGACAGAGAGGGATAGATTGACACAGAGTAAGAGACAGAGTGAAAGTCAGTGAGTAGAGAGAGACAGAGACCATGAGAGAGAGAGTGAGACAAAGAGAGAGAGACAGAGAGTGAGTGGGAAAAGACAGAGAGTCAGAGGTTGAGATACAGAGAGAGAGAGAGAGACAGAGAGAGAGACAGAGACAGAGAGAGAGAGAGACAGAGAGAGAGAGAGAGACAGAGAGAGAGACAGAGACAGAGAGAGAGAGACAGAGAGAGACAGAGAGAGAGAGACAGAGAGAGAGAGACAGAGAGAGAGACAGAGAGAGAGGGAGACAGAGAGAGACAGACAGAAAGAAAGAGAGGGAGACAGAGAGACAGAGACGGAGAGATGGAAAGAGACGGAGAGATGGGGAGAGAGAGATGGACCGAGAGATGGAGAGACAGAGAGAGGGAGAGATGGACAGAGATTGACAGAGAGATGGAGAGATTGACAGAGAGATGGAGAGACGGGGAGATGGACAGAGAGAGATGGAGAGATAAACAGAGAGATGGAGAGGTGAACAGAGAGATGGAGAGATGAACAGAGAGGTGGAGGAACGGAGAGATAGACAGAGAGAGGGAGAGATGGACAGAGAGAGAGAGATGGACAGAGAGAGGGAGAGATGGAGAGACAGAGAATGGACCGAGAGAGGGAGAGACGGACAGACGGGCAGAGAGATGGCGAAATGGACAGAGAGATGGAGACTTGGAGAGAGGGAGGGAGAAAGAGGTGGAGAGATGGAGAGACAGAGAGATGGACGGAGAGATGGAGAGAGAGATGGACAGAGAGAGAGAGGGAGGGAGTGAGAGAGACAGAGAGGAAGTCGGCAGAGAGAGGGAGAGAGAGGGGGGAACAGAGAGAGGGAGGGGACAGATCGAGATATAGAGACAGAGAGGGATAGATTGACAGAGAGTGAGAGACAGAGTGAAAGTCAGTGAGTAGAGAGAGACAGAGACCATGAGAGAGAGAGTGAGACAAAGAGAGAGAGAGACAGAGAGAGTGAGTGGGAGAAGACGGAGAGTCAGAGGTTGAGATACACAGAGAGAGAGAGAGAGAGACAGACAGAGAGAGAGAGGGAGACAGAGAGAGAGAGGGAGACAGAGAGAGAGAGGGAGACAGAGAGAGAGGGAGACAGAGAGAGAGACAGAGAGACAGAGAGAGACAGAGAGACAGAGAGAGACAGACAGAAAGAAAGAGAGGGAGACAGAGACGGAGAGATGGAAAGAGACGGAGAGATGGGGAGAGAGAGATGGACCGAGAGATGGAGAGACAGAGAGAGGGAGAGATGGACAGAGAGTGGGAGAGATGGAGAGAGAGATGGACAGATGGACAGAGATTGACAGAGAGATGGAGAGATTGACAGAGAGATGGAGAGATTGACAGAGAGATGGAGAGACGGGGAGATGGACAGAGAGAGATGGAGAGAGGGAGAGAGAGGTGGAGAGATGGAGAGATGGACAGAGAGACGGAGAGATGGACAGAGAGACGGAGAGATGGACAGAGAGACGGAGAGATGGACAGAGAGACGGAGAGATGGACAGAGAGATGGACAGATGGACAGAGAGATGGAGAGATGGACAGAGAGAGGGAGAAATGGACAGAGGGATGGACAGAGAGAGGGAGAGATGGACAGAGAGTTGGAGGGACAGAGAGTTGGAGAGACAGCGAGTTGGAGAGACAGAGAGATGGACAGAGGGATGGATGGACAGAGAGATGGACAGAGACAGAAAGGGAGCTGGCAGAGAGAGGGAGAGAGAGAGAGGGGGGCAGAGAGAGGGAGGAGACAGAGAGGGATAGATTGACAGAGAGTGAGAGACAGTGAGCAGAGAGAGACAGAAACCATGAGAGAGAGTGAGACAAAGAGAGAGAGAGACAGAGAGACAGAGTGAGTGAGAGAAGAGGGAGAGTCAGAGGTTGAGATACAGAGAGAGACAGACAGACAGACAGAGACAGAGAGAGAGAAACAGACAGAGACAGAGAGAGAGAGACAGGGGGGAGAGAGAGAGAGAGACATAAAGAAAGAAAGAGAGGGAGACAGAAAGAGAGGGAGACAGAGAGAGAAGGAGACAGAGAGAAAGAGAGATGGAGAGACAGAGAGACGGAGAGATGGAGAGACGGAGAGATGGACAGAGAGGGACAGAGAGATGGACAGAGAGTTGGAGAGACAGAGAGATGGATAGAGAGAGAGAGAGAGATGGATAGAGAGAGAGAGAGAGACAGAGAGGGAGCCAGCAGAGAGAGGGAGAGAGAGAGAGATGGATAGAGAGAGAGAGAGAGACAGAGAGGGATAGATTGACAGAGAGTGAGAGACGGTGAGCAGAGACAGACAGAGACCGTGAGAGAGAGAGTGAGACAAAGAGAGAGAGAGACAGCGTGAGTGAGAGAAGAGGGAGAGTCAGAGGTTGAGATACGGAGAGAGAGAGAGAGAGAGAGAGTGAAAGAGACGGAGAGAGAGAGACAGAGGGAGAGAGAGGCGGGGGAGAGAGAAAGAGAGACAGAGACAGTGCGAGAGACAGAGGGAGAAGAGACAAAGGCGGAGGGAGAGAGAGAAAGAGACAGAGAGAGAGGTAGAGAGTGAGCCAGCAGAGAGAGACAGAGAGAGCGGGACAGAGAGAGAGAGTGAGAGAGACAGAGAGAGATAGAAAGAGAGACAGAGAGATGGAGAGACTGAGAGATGGAGAGAGAGAGAGATAGAGAGTCAGAGAGGGAGAGATGGACAGAGAGAGGGAGAGATGGAGAGACAGATGGACAGAGAGGTGGAGAGAGACAGAGAGATGGAGGGAGACAGGGAGATGGAGGGAGACAGGGAGATGGAGGGAGACAGAGAGATGGGGGGAGACAGAGAGATGGGGGGAGACAGAGAGATGGGGGGAGACAGAAAGATGGGGGGAGACAGAGAGATGGGGGGAGACAGAGAGATGGGGAGAGACAGAGAGATGGGGGGAGACAGAGAGATGGGGGGAGACAGAGAGATGGAGAGACGGAGGGAGAGGGGGATAGAGAATCAGAGGGAGAGAGAGGCAGAGGGAGTAAGAGAGAGACAGACAGACAGACAGAAGGAGAGGGAGAGAGAGAGAGAGAGACAGACAGAGAGAAAGAGAGAGAGGGAAAGAGAGAGAGAGACACACACAGAGACGGGCAGAGTGAGAGAGACAGAGACAGCAAGAGAGAGAATGTGAGAGAGATAAGAGAGAGAGAAAGTGAGAAAGAAAGAGACAGAGAAAGTGAGAAAGAAAGAAAGATAGATAAGTCAGAGAGACAGAGAGAGAGAGAGACAGAGAGAAAGAGAGAGACACAGGGAGAAAGGCACAGGGAGAGAGAAACTGAGTGGGACAGAGAGGGACAGAAAGTGAGAGAGAGAGAGAGAGAGAAAGAAAAGACAGAGAAAGTGAGAGCCAGAAAGACAGAGAGAGAGGGAGACCGAGAGAGAGCACGACAGAGAGAGAGGGAGAGTCAGAGAGAGAGAGACAAACAGACAGAGAAAGTGAGAAAGACAGAGAGGGAGAAAGAGAGGGAGAGAGAGCAAGATACAGACAGAGAGAGAGAGGGAGAGAGAGAGGCAGAGGGAGAGGGAGAGGGAGAGAGAGAGGCAGAGGAGAGAGGCAGAGGCAGAGGGAGAGGGAGAGGGAGAGAGAGAGGCAGAGGGAGAGGGAGAGGGAGATAGAGAGAGAGGGAGAGGGAGAGGGAGATAGAGAGAGACAGAGAGGGAGCCAGCAGAAAGAGACAGACTGAGAGAGAGAGACACGACAGAGAGAGAGAGAGAGAGAGACATGACAGAGAGAGAGAGAGAGACACGACAGAGAGAGAGAGAGAGAGACACGACAGAGAGAGAGAGAGACACACGACAGAGAGAGGGAGAGAGACACGACAGAGAGAGAGAGAGAGACACGACAGAGAGAGAGAGAGAGACGACAGAGAGAGAGAGCTGGCAGAGAGAGAGGGTGAGAGAGAGAGAGAGACAGAGGGAGAGAGACAGACAGACAGAAAGAGAGGGAGACAGAGAAAGAGAGATGGACAGAGAGGTGGAGAGATGGAGAGAGATGGACAGAGAGGTGGAGAGATGGATAGACGGAGAGATGGACAGAGAGAGGGAGAGATGGACAGAGAGAGGGAGAAATGGACAGAGAGAGGGAGAGATGGATAGAGAGATGGAGAGATGGAGAGACAGAGAGATGGAGAGACAGAGGGAGAGCTGGAGAGAGAGGTGGAGAGAGGGAGACACGGAGAGATGGAGACACGGAGAGATAGACAGAGAGAGGGAGAGATGGACAGAAAGTGGAGAGGTGGAGAGATGGACAGAGAGAGGGAGAGATGGACAGAGAGAGGGAGAGATGGACAGAGAGTTGGAGAGATGGACAGAGAGTTGGAGAGATGGACAGAGATAGGGAGAGATGGACAGAGATAGGGAGAGATGGACAGAGTGAGGGAGAGATGGACAGAGGGAGGGAGAGATGGACAGAGAGAGGGAGAGATGGACAGAGAGTTGGAGAGATGGACAGAGAGAGGGAGAGATGGACAGAGAGAGGGAGAGATGGACAGAGAGAGGGAGAGATGGACAGAGAGATCGACAGAGGGGTGGAGAGATGCAGACAGAGAGATGGACAGAGAGGGAGAAATGGACGGAGAGAGGGAGAGATGGACTGAGATAGACAGCGAGTTGGAGAGATGGAGAGACAGAGAGATGGACAGAGAGAGGGAGAGATGGACAGAGAGATGGAGAGAGAGGTGGAGAGACAGAGAGATGGAGAGAGGGAGAGATGGACAGAGAGATAGAGAGATGAACAGAGAGATGGAGAGACAGAGAGATGGAGAAAGAGATGCAGTGATGGACAGAGAGATGGAGAGAGAGGTGGAGAGATGGAGAGACAGAGAGAGGGAGAGACAGGGAGAGATGGACAGAGAGACAGAGAGATGGACAGATGGATGGAGAGATGGAGAGACAGAGAGGGAGCGATGGAGAGAGAAAGGGAGAGATGGAGAGAGAGAGGGAGAGATGGACAGAGAGAGGGAGAGATGGACAGAGAGAGGGAGAGATGGACGGAGAGATGGACAGAGAGAGGGAGAGATGGACAGAGAGAGGGACAGAGAGTTGGAGAGACAGATAGATGGACAGAGGGATGGATGGACAGAGAGATGGAGAGACAGAGAGATGGAGAGACAGAGAGATGGAGAGACAGATGGAGAGATGGAGAGATGCAGAGAGAGACGGAGAGATGCAGAGAGAGACGGAGAGATGCAGAGAGAGACGGAGAGATGCAGAGAGAGACAGAGAGATGCAGAGACAGAGATGGACGGAGAGATGGAGAAACAGAGAGATGGACGGAGATGTGGAGTGACAGAGAGATGGAGAGACGGAGAGATGGAGAGAAAGACAGAGAGATGGAGAGAGGTGGAGAGATGGAGAGACAGAGAGAGGGAGAGTCAGGGAGAGATGGACAGAGAGATGGACAGAGAGACAGAGAGATGGACAGATGGATGGAGAGACAGAGAGAGAGGGAGAGATGGAGAGAGAGAGAGGGAGAGATGGACAGAGAGAGGGACAGAGAGTTGGAGAGACAGAGAGATGGACAGAGGGATGGATGAACAGAGAGATGGACAGAGGGATGGATGAACAGAGAGATGGGCAGAGATGGACGGAGAGATGGACAGGGAGAGAAAGAGAGACAGAGAGGGAGGGGACAGAGAGACAGAGTGAGATAGAGAGACAGAGAGAGATAGATTGACAGAGTAAGAGACAGAGTGAAAGACAGTGAGCAGAGAGAGAGACTGTGAGAGGGAGTGAGACAAAGAGAAAGACAGACAGAGAGACAGAGTGAGTGAGAGAAGGGGGAGAATCGAAGGTTGAGATACAGAGAGAGACAGAGAGTCAGGGGGTGAGAGAGAGAGAGACAGAGAGAAACAGAGAGAGACAGAGAGTCAGAGGGAGAGAGAGGCAGGGGGGGAGAGAGGGAGAGAGAGAGAGAGACAGAGAGGGAGACAGAGGGAGAGAGAGGGAGACAGAGAGAATGGGGGACAGAGAGATGGAGAGACAGAGAGATGGAGGGGCAGATGGAGAGATGGAGAGACAGAGAGATGGACGGAGATGTGGAGTGACAGAGAGATGGAGAGATGGAGAGAAAGACAGAGAGATGGAGAGACAGAGAGATGGAGAGACAGAGAGTTGGAGAGACAGAGAGATGAAGAGAATCAGAGGGAATGAGAGAGAGAGACAGAGACAGAGATAGTGGGTGAGGGAGACAGAGAGAGAGCGAGAAAGAAAGAGAAAGATAGGGAGACAGAGAGAGAGACAGACAGAAAGAGAGAGAGGGAAAGAGAGACAGAGAGAGACACACACAGAGAGGGACAGAAAGAGAGAGACAGAGACAGCGACAGAGAGAATGAGAGAGAGAGAAAGTGAAAGAGGCAGAGAGAGAGAGACAGACAGAAAGAGAGTGACACAGGGAGAAAGGCACAGGGAGAGAGAAACTGAGAGGGACAGATACTGAGAGAGAGAGAGAGAGAGAGAGAGAAGGAAAGAAAAGACAGAGATAGTGAGATTCAGAGAGTGAGACCGTGAGAGAGACACAGAGAGAGAGTTGCCGTGAGCGAGAGAGAGAGAGACAGAGACAGAGAAAGAGAGCGCGACAGAGAGAGAGAAACAGAGAAAGAGGCAGAGAAAGTGAGAAAGACAGAGAAAGAGAGAGAGACACACACACACACAGAACGAGAGAGACAGAGAAAGTGAGAGAGACAGAGAGGGAGAAAGAGGGAGAGGAAGGAAGATGCCGACAGAGAGACAGACAGAGGGAGAGTGACAGACAGAGAGAGACAGACAGAGATAGAGGGAGAGATGGACAGAGAGATTGGAAGACAGAGAGATAGACAGAGAGATGGAGAGACAGAGAGATGGACAGAGAAAAGGAGAGATGGCGAGAGAGATGGACAGAGAGGTGGAGAGAGAGAGAGATGGAGAGGCAGAGAGATGGAGAGGCAGAGAGATGGAGAGGCAGAGAGATGGAGAGACAGAGAGATGGAGAGACAGAGAGATAGGGAGATGCAAAGATGGAGAGAGAGAGATATGGAGGGAGAGATGGGGATTTGGAGAGAGAGATGGAGAGAGAGAGATAGAGAGAGAGATGGAGAGAGCTGGCAAGAGAGATGGTGAGATGGAGAGAGAGGTGGAGGGAGAAATGGAAAGATGGGGAGATGGAGAGAGAGATGGAGTGATGGAGAGATGGACGGAGAGCTGGGGAGACAGGAAGAGACAGAGAGAGAGACACAGACACAGAGAGAGAGAGAGAGAGAGAGACAGAGACAGAGAGAGAGAGTGAGAGACAGTGAGCAGAGAGAGAGACAAAGAAAGAGACACAGAGAGAGATAGAGACAGAGACAGAGACAGAGAGAGAGGGTGAGAGAGCGAGTCAGAGGGAGAGAGAGAGAGGTGGGGTCAGAGAGACAGAGAGGGATAGATTGACAGGGATGAGAGACAGAGTGAAAGACAGTGACCAGAGGGAGAGAGACACACAGAGAGAGTCAGAGGGAGAGAAAGGCAGAGGGAGAGAGCGAGAGATAGAGAGTGAGCCGGCAGAGAGACAGAGAAAGTGAGAGAGACAGAGGGAGATAGAAAGAGAGGGAGCGAGATGGAGAGACAGAGGGATGGAGAGAGAGAGAGATGGAGAGTCAGACAGAGAGAGGGAGGGATGGACAGAGAGAGGGAGAGATGGACAGAGAGGGAGAGATGGAGAGACAGAGAGATAGACAGAGAGAGAGATGGACAGAGAGAGGGAGAGATGGACAGAGAGGGAGAAATGGACGGAGAGAGGAAGAGATGGACTGAGATGGACAGCGAGTTGGAGAGATGGAGAGACAGAGAGATGGACAGAGAGAGGGAGAGATGGACAGAGAGAAGGAGAGAGGGAGAGATGGACAGAGAGATAGAGAGATGGACAGAGAGACGGAGAGACAGAGGGATGGAGAAAGAGATGTAGTGATGGACAGAGAGAGGGAGAGATGGACGGAGAGATGGAGAGAGAGGTGGAGAGATGGAGAGACAGAGAGAGGGAGAGGCAGGGAGAGATGGACAGAGAGACAGAGAGATGGACAGATGGATGGAGAGACAGAGAGAGAGGGAGAGATGGAGAGAGAGAGAGAGGGAGAGATGGACAGAGAGAGGGAGAGATGGACAGAGAGAGGGAGAGATGGACAGAGAGAGGGAGAGATGGACAGAGAGAGGGACAGAGAGTTGGAGAGACAGATAGATGGACAGAGGGATGGATGGACAGAGAGAAGGGCAGATATGGACGGAGAGATGGACAGGGAGAGAAAGAGAGACAGAGAGGGAGGGGACAGAGAGAGATAGATTGACAGAGTAAGAGACAGAGTGAAAGACAGTGAGCAGAGAGAGAGACTGTGAGAGGGAGTGAGACAAAGAGAAAGACAGACAGAGAGTCAGAGTGAGTGAGAGAAGGGGGAGAATCGAAGGTTGAGATACAGAGAGTCAGGGGGTGAGAGAGAGAGACAGAGACAGAGAGAGACAGAGAGTCAGAGGGAGAGAGTGAGAGAGAGACAGAGAGGTAAACAGAAACAGAGGGAGCGAGAGAGACAGAAAGAGAGGGGGACAGAGAGATGGAGAGACAGAGAGATGGAGAGACAGATGGAGAGATAGAGAGACAGAGAGATGGAGAGATGCAGAGAGAGACGGAGAGATGCAGAGAGAGACGGAGAGATGCAGAGACAGAGATGGACGGAGAGATGGAGAAACAGAGAGGTGGACGGAGATGTGGAGTGACAGATAGATGGAGAGACGGAGAGATGGAGAGAACGACAGAGAGATGGAGAGACAGAGAGATGAAGAGACAGAGATGGAGAGACAGAGAGATGAAGAGAATCAGAGGGAATGAGAGAGAGAGAGAGAGAGAGACAGAGATAGCGGGTGAGGGAGACAGAGAGAGAGAGAAAGAGAAAGAGAGGGAGACAGAGAGAGAGACAGACAGAAAGAGAGAGAGGGAAAGAGAGACAGAGAGAGACACACACAGAGAGGGACAGAAAGAGAGAGACAGAGACAGCGACAGAGAGAATGAGAGAGAGAGAAAGTGAGAAAGAAAGAGACAGAGAAAGAGAGAGAGAAAGAGGCAGAGACAGAGAGAGAAAGTGAAAGAGGCAGAGAGAGAGAGACAGACAGAAAGAAAGTGACACAGGGAGAAAGGCACAGGGAGAGAGAAACTGAGAGGGACAGATACTGAGAGAGAGAGAGAGAGAGAGAGAAAGAAAGAAAAGACAGAGAAAGTGAGATTCAGAGAGTGAGACCGTGAGAGAGACACAGAGAGAGAGAGAGTTGCCGTGAGCGAGAGAGAGACAGAGACAGAGAAAGAGAGCGTGACAGAGAGAGAGAAACAGAGAAAGAGGCAGAGAAAGTGAGAAAGACAGAGAAAGAGAGAGAGACACACACACACACAGAACGAGAGAGACAGAGAAAGTGAGAGAGACAGAGAGGGAGAAAGAGGGAGAGGAAGAAAGATGCCGACAGAGAGAGAGACAGAGGCAGAGTGAGAGAGAGAGAGACAGAGGGAGAGAGACAGACAGAGATAGAGGGAGAGATGGACAGAGAGAGGGACAGAGAGAGGGACAGAGAGAGGGACAGAGAGATTGGAAGACAGAGAGATAGACAGAGAGATGGGGAGACAAAAAGATGGATAGAGAAAGGGAGAGATGGCGAGAGAGATGGACAGAGAGGTGGAGAGAGAGAGAGATGGAGAGGCAGAGAAATGGAGAGACAGAGAGATGGAGAGACAGAGAGACAGAGAGATGGAGAGACAGAGAGATGGAGAGACAGAGAGATGGAGAGACAGAGAGATGGAGAGACAGAGAGATGGAGAGACAGAGAGATGGAGAGACAGAGAGACAGAGAGATAGGGAGATGCAGAGATGGAGAGAGAGATATGGAGGGAGAGATGGAGAGATAGAGAGAGATGGAGGGAGAGATGGAGAGATAGAGAGAGATGGAGGGAGAGATGGGGATTTGGAGAGAGAGATAGAGAGAGAGCTGGCAAGAGAGATGGTGAGATGGAGAGAGAGATAGAGGGAGAAATGGAAAGATGGGGAGATGGAGAGAGAGATGGAGTGATGCAGAGATGGACGGAGAGATGGGGAGACAGAGAGAGACAGAGAGAGAGAGAGTGAGAGACAGTGAGCAGAGAGAGAGACAAAGAGAGAGATAGAGACAGAGAGACAGAGACAGAGAGAGAGGGTGAGAGAGCGAGTCAGTGGGAGAGAGAGAGAGGTGGGGTCAGAGAGACAGAGAGGGATAGATTGACAGGGATGACAGACAGAGTGAAAGACAGTGACCAGAGAGAGAGAGAGACACAGAGAGAGTCAGAGGGAGAGAAAGGCAGAGGGAGAGAGCGAGAGACAGAGAGTGAGCCGGCAGAGAGACAGAGAGAGTGAGAGAGACAGAGGGAGAGAGATGGAGAGACAGAGAGATGGAGAGACAGAGGGATGGAGAGAGAGAGAGATGGGGAGAGAGACAGATGGAGAGTCAGCGAGATGGAGCGATGGACAGAGAGAGGGAGAGATGGACAGAGATGGACAGAGAGATGGTGAGAGAGATGGTGAGAGAGATGGAGAGACAGAGAGATGGACAGAGAGAGGGAGAGATGGACAGAGAGATAGACAGAGAGAGAGATAGACAGAGAGAGAGATGGACAGAGAGAGGGAGAGATGGACAGAGAGAGGGACAGAGAGTTGGAGAGACAGAGAAATGGACGGAGAGATGGACAGGGAGAGAGAGAGAGAGAGAGACAGAGAGAGATAGAGAGAGACAGAGAGAGCTAGAGAGACAGAGAGGGATAGATTGACAGAGAGTGAGAGAAAGAGTGACAGACAGTGAGCAGAGAGAGACAGAGACTGTGAGAGAGAGACAGACAGAGAGACAGAGTAAGTGAGAAAAGAGGGAGAGTCAGAGGTTGAGATACAGAGACTGAGAGAGAGAGTCAGAGGGAGAGAGAGGCAGGGGGTGAGAGAGAGATCGAGAGAGAGACAGCGAGAGAGAGAGAGGGAGACAGAGAGAGAGGGAGACAGAGAGATGGAGAGAGAGATGGAGAGAGAGATGGAGAGACAGAGATGGAGAGAGAGACGGACAGGTGGAGAGACAGAGAGGGAGACAGAGAGAGATGGAGAGACAGAGATGGAGAGAGAGACGGACAGGTGGAGAGACAGAGAGATGGATGGAGAGACAGAGATGGAGAGATGCAGAGAGAGACAGAGAGATGGAGAGACAGAGAGATGGAGAGACAGAGAGATGGAGAGACAGAGAGATGGAGAGACAGAGAGATGGAGAGACAGAGAGATGGAGAGACAGAGAGATGGAGAGACAGAGAGATGGAGAGACAGAGAGATGGAGAGACAGAGAGATGGAGAGACAGAGAGATGGAGAGACAGAGAGATGGAGAGACAGAGAGATGGAGAGACAGAGAGATGGAGAGACAGAGAGATGGAGAGACAGAGAGATGGAGAGACAGAGAGATGGAGAGACAGAGAGATGGAGAGACAGAGAGATGGAGAGACAGAGAGATGGAGAGACAGAGAGATGGAGAGACAGAGAGATGGAGAGACAGAGAGATGGAGAGACAGAGAGATGGAGAGACAGAGAGATGGAGAGACAGAGAGATGGAGAGACAGAGAGATGGAGAGACAGAGAGATGGAGAGACAGAGAGATGGAGAGACAGAGAGATGGAGAGACAGAGAGATGGAGAGACAGAGAGATGGAGAGACAGACGGAGAGACGGAGAGACAGAGAGATGGAGAGACAGACGGAGAGACGGAGAGACAGAGAGATGGAGAGACAGAGAGAGAGAGAGAATCAGAGGGAGAGAGAGAGAGAGCGGGTGAGGGAGACAGAGGGCGAGGGAGACAGAGGGTGAGAGAGAGAGAGACAGAGAGGGAGACAGAAAGAGAGGGAGAAGAGAGAGACAGACAGAAAGAAAGAGAGAGAGACACAGGGAGAAAGGCACAGGGAGAGAGAAACTGAGAGGGACAGAGAGGGACAGAAAGTGAGAGAGAGGGACAGAAAGTGAGAGAGAGAGAGAAAGAAAAGGCAGAGAAAGTGAGAGTCAGAGAGAGAGACCGTGAGAGAGAGACACAGAGAGAGAGAGAGAGGCCGTGAGAGAGAGAGGGGGGGGGGAGACAGAGAAAGAGAGCACGACAGAGAGAGAAAGACAGAGAAAGAGACAGAGAAAGTGAGAAAGACAGAAAGAGAGCGAGAGAGAGACACACAGAACGAGAGCGACAGAGAAAGTGAGAGAGACAGAGAGGGAGAAAGAGGGAGAGAGAGAAAGATGCAGAGAGAGCGAGAGAGAGACAGAGAGGGAGGGAGAGATGGACAGAGAGAGGGAGAGATGGAGGGAGAGATGGAGGGAGAGATGGAGGGAGAGATGGAGAGAGAGATGGAGAGAGAGATGGAGAGAGAAATGGAGAGAGAAATGGAGAGAGAAATGGACAGAGAAATGGACAGAGAAAGGGAGAGAGAAAGGGAGAGAGAAAGGGAGAGATGGCAAGAGAGATGGACAGAGAGGCAGAGAGATGGAGAGGCAGAGAGATGG
Source organism: Heptranchias perlo (assembly GCF_035084215.1). Classification (NCBI taxonomy): domain Eukaryota; kingdom Metazoa; phylum Chordata; class Chondrichthyes; order Hexanchiformes; family Hexanchidae; genus Heptranchias; species Heptranchias perlo. The sequence continues at coordinate 63,541 of NW_027139470.1, forward strand.
AGAGAGAGAGAGATGGAGAGAGAGAGAGAGAGATGGAGAGAGAGAGAGAGAGATGGAGAGAGAGATGGAGGGATAAATGGAGAAATGGAGAGATGGGGTGATGGAGAGATGGAGAGAGAGATGGAGAGATGGGGAGAGAGATGGTGAGAGAGATGGAGAGAGAGATGGAGAGATGGGGAGAGAGATGGGGAGAGAGATGGGGAGATGGAGGGTGAGATGGAGGGAGAGATGGGGAGAGAGATGGAGAGAGAGATGGAGAGAGAGATGGAGAGATGGGGAGAGAGATGGAGGGAGAGAGATGGGGAGAAGGGGAGAGAGATGGAGGGAGAGATAGAGGGAGAGATGGGGAGATGGAGAGAGAGATGGAGGGAGAGATGGAGACAGGGAGAGAGAGAGATAAAGAGATGGAGAGAGAGATGGAGAGTTAGGGAGACGGAGACAGAGATGGGGAGATGGAAAGAGAGAGATGGACAGAGAGATGGGGAGAAGGAGAGATGGAGAGAGAGACGGAGAGACGGACAGAGAGAAGGAGAGATGGACAGAGAGATGGAGAGTCAGAGAGACGGAGAGAGAGATGGGGAGATGGACAGAGAGATGGAGAGAGAGATGGAGAGACAGGGAGATGCAGAGATGGAGAGATGCAGAGATGGAGAGATGCAGAGATGGGGATTTCGAGAGAGAGAGATGGAGAGAGAGATGGGGAGAGAGATGGAGAGATGGGGAGATGGAGGGAGAGATGGAGAGAGAAATGGAGAGATGGGAAGATGGGGAGATGGAGAGAAAGATGGAGAGAGAGAGGTGGAGAGATGGAGAGAGAGAGATGGAGAGATGGGGAGATGGAGGGAGAGATGGAGAGATGGAGATATGGAGAGAGAGAGAGAGATGGACAGAGAGATGGAGAGAGAGAGAGAGACGGATAGAGAGATGGGGAGACGGACAGAGAGACGGGAAGATGGAGAGATAGATGGAGAGAGATGGGGAGATGGAGAAAGAGATGGAGGGAGAGATGGGGAGATGGACAGAGAGAGATGGAGGGAGAGATGGAGAGATGGGGAGATGGAGGGAGAGATGGGGAGATGGGGAGATGGCGAGAGAGATGTGGAGAGAGATGGGGAAGAGAGATGGAGTGAGAGATGGGGAGATGGAGAGAGAGAGAGAGAGAGACGGACAGAGAGATGGGGAAATGGAGAGATGGAGAGAGAGACGGACAGAGAGATGGGGAGACGGAGAGAGACAGATGGAGAGATGGGGAAACGGACAGAGAGACGGAGAGATGGGGAGATGGACAGGGAGATGGAGGAAGAGAGAGACGGAGAGACGGGGAGATGGAGAGGTGGAGAGATAGACAGAGAGACGGACAGAGAGATGGGGAGATAGTGAGAGAGACGGAGAGACGGAGAGGGAGACGGACAGACGGAGTGTCTCCACCCACTGGCGGGTAATGGTCGGTTGTGTGGTTTGTGTCTGTCGCCCAGTGTTTTATTTATTGCAGCTTGTCTCGGTAATCGACAAACACCTCTCACACTCATTGCTTTGGAAAGTCCTTCGCTCCGTCTCTCTGTCTGCGGATGGGGGATCGGACGGAATCATACAGCACAGGACGAGGCCATTCGGCCCATCGTGCCTGTGCTGGCCCTTTGAAGGAGCTCTCCAATTGGTCCCACTCCCCCCCCTGCTCTTACCCCCATCGTCCTGTAAATTTTCCCCCTTCGAGTCTTTCTCCAATTCCCCCTTTTGAAAGTTATTATTGAATCTGCCTCCACCTCCCTTTCAGGCAGCGAATTCCAGATCAGAACGACTCGCTGTGTAAAATAATGTCTCCCCATCTCCCCCCTCTGGCTCTTCTCCCGTTCCCCTTAAATCCGTGTCCTCTGGTCACCGACCCTCCTGCCCACTGGGAAACAGTTTCTCTCCCTACTTGCTCTGTCAAAACCCATTATTTTGATCACCTCTGTTAGGTCTCCCCTTAACCGTCTCTGTTCCAAGGAGAACAATCCCAGCTTCTCCAGTCTCTCCCCGTAACTGAGATCCCTCATCCCTGGAACCATTCTGGTAAATCTCTTCTGCACCCTCTCTAAGGCCGTCACATCTTTCCCAAAAGTGCGGTGCCCAGAACTGGACACAATCCTCGAGAAAATAAAAGGAACAGAGAAAGAGAGAGAGACAGAGATCGAGAGACAGAGATAGTCAGAGGGGGAGAGGGAGAGAGAGAGAGAGAGAGAGAGTCAGAGGGAGAGAGAGAGAGACAGAAATCGAGAGACAGAGATAGTCAGAGGGGGAGAGGGAGGGAGGGGGAGAGAGAGAGAGATTCAGAGGGAGAGAGACAGAGGCAGAGAGAGAGACAGAGATAGTCAGAGGGGGAGAGGGAGAGAGAGAGAGAGAGAGTCAGAGGGAGAGAGAGACAGACAGACAGACAGACAGAGGGAGTCAGAGGGAGAGAGAGAGACAGAGAGAGGGAGTCAGAGAGACAGAGAGAGAGAGACAGAGAGAGAGAGTCAGAGGGAGAGAGAGAGAAAGAGATAGAGAGAGTCAGAGAGAGACAGAGAGAGTCAGAAGAAGAGAGAGACAGAGAGACAGAGATAGTCAGAGGGGGAGAGAGAGAGACAGAGAGAGAGAGTCAGAGGGAGAGAGAGAGAGCGAGAAAGAGATAGAGTCAGAGAGAGAGACAGAGAGAGTCAGAGAGAGACAGACAGACAGAAAGAGAGTCAGAGGGATAGAGAGAGAGAGTCAGAGGGGGAGAGAGAGAGAGAAAAAGAGATAGAGAGACTCAGGGGGAGAGAGACAGAGAGAGAGTCAGAGGGGGAGAGAGAGAGATAGAGAGAGGGAGAAAAAGAGAGTCAGAGGGAGAGAGAGAGAGGGAGAGAGAGAGACAGAGATAGAGAGAGGGAGAAAGAGAGACAGAGATAGTCAGAGGGAGAGACAGAGAGAGTCAGAGGGAGAGACAGAGATAGAGAGACAGAGAGAGAGGGAGAGAGACAGAGAGAGAGAGGGAGAGAGACAGAAGGAGAAAGAGAGAGTCAGAGAGCGGGAGAGAGAGAGAGAAACAGGCAGAGGGAGAGAGAGGCAGAAGGAGAGACAGAGATAGATAGAGAGTCAGAGGGAGAGACAGAGACAGAGAGAGAGACAGAGCACGAGAGTGTGAGGAGATAGAGAGAGAGGGAGAAAGTGAGAGAGGGAGAGACAGGCAGAGGGCAAGAGAGAGGGACAGAGAGAAACAATTGGAATGCTGGCCTTTATATCGAGAGGACTGGAGTTATGCTGCAGCTATACAAAACCCTGGTTAGACCGCACCTGGAGCACTGAGAGCAGTTCTGGGCACCGCACCTTCGGAAGGACATATTGGCCTTGGAGGGAGTGCAGCGTAGGTTTACTGGAATGATACCCGGACTTCAAGGGTTAAGTTACGAGGAGAGATTACACAAATTGGGGTTGTATTCTCCGGAGTTTCGAAGGTTAAGGGGTGATCTGATCGAAGTTTATAAGATATTAAGGGGAACGGATAGGGTGGATAGAGAGAAACTATTTCCGCTGGTTGGGGATTCTAGGAGTAGGGGGCACAGTCTAAAAATTAGAGCCAGACCTTTCAGGAGCGAGATTAGAAAACATTTCTACACACAAAGGGTGGGTAGAAGTTTGGAACTCTCTTCCGCAAACGGCAATTGATACTGGCTCAATTGCTAAATTTAAATCTGAGATCGATGGCTTTTTGGCAACCAAAGGTATTAAGGGATATGGGCCAAAGGCAGGTATATGGAGTTAGATCACAGATCGGCCATGACCTTATCAAATGGCGGAGCAGGCACGAGGGGCTGAATGGCCTGTTCCTGTTCCTATGAAACTCGAGAGAATACAACCCCAATTTGTGTAATCTCTCCTCGTAACTTAACCCTTGAAGTCCGGGTATCATTCTAGTAAACTTACGCTGCACTCCCTCCAAGGACAATATGTCCTTCCGAAGGTGCGGTGCCCAGAACTGCTCACAGTACTCCAGGTGCGGTCTAACCAGGGTTTTGTATCGCTGCAGCATAACTTCTGCCCCCTTGTACTCCAGTCCTCTCGATATAAAGGCCAGTGTTCCATTAGCCTTCTTGATTATTTTCTGCACCTGTTCATGACACTTCAATGATCGATGTACCTGAACCCCTAAGTCCCTTTGGACATCCACTGTTTTTAACTTTTTACCATTTAGAAAGTACCCTGTTCTACCCTCTCAAGCCCCCTCAGAAACTTATATGTTTCAATGAGATCACCTCTCATTCATAGAATCACAGAATCATAGAAGTTACAACATGGAAACAGGCCCTTCGGCCCAACATGTCCATGTCGCCCAGTTTATACCACTAAGCTAGTCCCAATTGCCTGCACTTGGCCCATATCCCTCTATACCCATCTTACCCATGTAACTGTCCAAATGCTTTTTAAAAGACAAAATTGTACCCGCCTCTACTACTGCCTCTGGCAGCTCGTTCCAGACACTCACCACCCTTTGAGTGAAAAAATTGCCCCTCTGGACCCTTTTGTATCTCTCCCCTCTCACCTTAAATCTATGCCCCCTCGTTATAGACTCCCCTACCTTTGGGAAAAGATTTTGACTATCGACCTTATCTATGCCCCTCATTATTTTATAGACTTCTATAAGATCACCCCTAAACCTCCTACTCTCCAGGGAATAAAGTCCCAGTCTGTCTAACCTCTCCCTGTAAGTCAAACCATCAAGTCCCGGTAGCATCCTAGTAAATCTTTTCTGCACTCTTTCTAGTTTAATAATATCCTTTCTATAATAGGGTGACCAGAACTGTACACAGTACTCCAAGTGTGGCCTCACCAATGCCCTGTACAACTTCAACAAGACATCCCAACTCCTGCATTCAATGTTCTGACCAATGAAACCAAGCATGCCGAATGCCTTCTTCACCACCCTATCCACCTGTGACTCCACTTTCAAGGAGCTATGAATCTGTACTCCTAGATCTCTTTGTTCTATAACTCTCCCCAATGCCCTACCATTAACGGAGTAGGTCCTGGCCCGATTCGATCTACCAAAATGCATCACCTCACATTTATCTAAATTAAACTCCATCTGCCATTCATCGGCCCACTGGCCCAATTTATCAAGATCCCGTTGCAATCCTAGATAACCTTCTTCACTGTCCACAATGCCACCAATCTTGGTGTCATCTGCAAACTTAGTAACCATGCCTCCTAAATTCTCATCCAAATCATCAATTCCTCTGAACTCCGGAGAGCATGGGCCCAGTCTACGCAATCTCTCCTCGTAGGACAACCCTCTCATCCCAGCAATCAATCCAGTGAACCTTCGTTGCACCCCCCTCGAAGGCAAGTCCATCCTTCCTCAGGTAAGGAGACCAGAACTGGACGCAGTACTCCAGGTCGGCTCTCACCAACTCGTCCCGCGCCCTTCGACCGGGTCCCTCCCCTCTTGCGCCTCCCTACGAATTGTACCATTTCGATTCTGCTGTTCCACGCAGAGTGCGTCACTTCACACTTCTCCGCCTTGAACTGCGTCTGCCGCTCGTCTGCCCGGCCTGCAGACTGCAACCATCCTCCTCACCTTCAAGTGTCAAGGAGAAGGCCCAGCACCACCTTCCCAGGGCAACCGGGGACGGGCAATAAATGCCGGCCTTGCCTTACGATGGTTACCGCACAGAAGGAGGCTCTTGTGAGGGCAATCCAGTTCGTCCCGCTCCCCCTCTCTCTTTCCCTGCAGCCCTATCCCGAGAATGAAAAAATGGACAAACCTCACAAAGTCACACTCTCAGACGTCGCACCCCAGGACATCATACTCCCGCCGTAACACACCCCAGACGTCGCGCCCCAGACGTCACACCACCCTCACGCCGCCTCCAACATCACAGTCCCGTCACACCCCAGACGCCACTCCTGCAGTCACACCCCGGACATCGCACCCCGGACGTCACACTCCCAGACGTCACACCTCAGGCGTCACACCCCCGCCGTCACACCCGAGACATCACACTCCCGCCGTCACACGCCAGACATGACACTCCTGCCATCATACCCCGGACGTCACACTCCCACCGTCACACCCCAGACGTCACACTCCCGCCGTCACAACCCAGACGTCACACTCCCGCCGTCACAACCCAGACGTCACACTCCCACCGTCACACCCCAGACGTCACACCCCAGACGTCACACCCCCCGCCATCACACCCAAGACGTCACACCCCCGCCGTCACATCTCAGACGCCACACCCCAGACGTCACAACCCCACCGACACACCCCTGCCGTCACACCCCAGACGTCACACTCCTGCCGTCACACCCCACCAACACCCCCCCGCCGTCACACCCCAGACGTCACAGTCCTGCCGTCACACCCCAGACATCACACTCCCGCCGTCACACTCCTGCCGTCACACCCCAGACGTCACACTCCTGCCGTCACACCCCCGACGTCACACCCCAGACGTCACACTCCCGCCGTCACACGCCAGACATCACACTCCTGCCGTCACACCCCAGACGTCACACTCCTGCCGTCACACCCCGGACATCACACTCCCGCTGTCACACTCCTGCCGTCACACCCCAGACGTCACACTCCCCGTCACACCCCAGACATCACACTCCTGCCGTCACACCCCAGACGTCACACTCCCGCTGTCACACTCCTGCCGTCACACCCCAGACGTCACACTCCCCCGTCACACCCCAGACGTCACCCCCCCCCACCGTCACATCTCAGACATCACACCCCAGACGTCACACCCCAGACGTCACACTCCTGCCGTCACACCCCCACCGACACACCCCTGCCGTCACACCCCAGACGTCACACTCCCGCCGTCACAACCCAGACGTCATACCCCAGACGTCACACTCCTGCCGTCACACCCCAGACGTCACACTCCTGCCATCACACCCCAAACGTCACACCACCGACGTCACATCTCAGACGCCACACCCCAGACGTCACAACCCCACCGACACACCCCTGCCGTCACACCCCAGACATCACACTCCTGCCGTCACACCCCACCAACACCCCCCCACCGTCACATCTCAGACATCACACCCCTGCCGTCACACCCCAGACATCACACCCCTGCCGTCACACCCCACCAACACCCCGCCGCCGTCACACCCCAGACATCACAGTCATGCCGTCACACCCCAGACGTCACACTCCCGCTGTCACACTCCTGCCGTCACACCCCAGACGTCACACTCCTGCCGTCACACCCCCGCCGTCACACCCCAGACGTCACACCCCCGCCGTCACACCCCAGACGTCACACTCCCGCCGTCACATCCCAGAAGTCACACTCCTGCCGTCACACTCCTGCAGTCACACCCCAGACGTCACACTCCCCCGTCACACCCCAGACATCACACTCCTGCCATCATAGCCCGGACGTCACACCCCAGACGTCACACCCCAACCCTGCCGTCACGTCTCAGACATCACACCCCAGACGTCACACTCCTGCCGTCACACTCTCACCGACACACCCCTGCCGTCACACCCCAGATGTCACACTCCTGCCGTCGCACCCCAGACGTCACACTCCCGCCGTCGCACCACAGACGTCACACTCCCGCCGTCGCAACACAGACGTCACACTCCCGCTGTCACAACCCAGACGTCACACTCCTGCCGTCACACCCCAGACGTCACACTCCTGCCATCACACCCCAGACATCACACTCCTGCCATCATAGCCCGGACGTCACACCCCAGACGTCACCCCACCCCGGCGTCACATCTCAGACATCACACCCCAGACGTCACACTCCCGCCGTCACACGCCAGACATCACACCCCTGCCATCATACCCCGGACGTCACACTCCCGCCGTCACACTCCCGCCGTCACACCCCAGACGTCACACCCCAGACGTCACACCACCACCGTCACACCACAGACGTCACACTCCTGCCGTCACACCCCAGATGTCACACTCCTGCCATCACACCCCAGACGTCACACTCCCGCCGTCACACCCTCGCCGTCACATCTCACACATCACACCCCAGACGTCACACTCCCGCTGTCACACTCCCGCCGTCACATCTCACACATCACACCCCAGACGTCACACGCCAGACGTCACACTCCCGCCGTCACACTCCCGCCGTCACACCCCAGACGTCACACCCCAGACGTCACACCACCACCGTCACACCACAGACGTCACACTCCTGCCGTCACACCCCAGATGTCACACTCCTGCCGTCACACCCCAGACATCACACTCCCGCCGTCACACCCCCGCCGTCACATCTCACACATCACACCCCAGACGTCACACGCCAGACGTCACACTCCCGCCGTCACACCCCAGACATCACACTCCTGCCGTCACACCCCAGATGGCACACTCCTGCCGTCACACCCCTGCCGTCATACCCCAGACATCACACTCCCCCGTCACACCCCAGACATCAAACTCCCCCGTCACACCCCAGACATCACACTCCTGCCGTCACACCCCAGATGGCACACTCCTGCCGTCACACCCCTGCCGTCACACCCCAGACATCACACTCCCCCGTAACACCCCAGACATCACACTCCCCCGTCACACCCCAGACATCACACTCCTGCCAACATAGCCCGGACGTCACACCCCAGACGTCACCCCTCCCCGCCGTCACATCTCAGACATCACAACCCAGACATCACACGCCAGACGTCACACTCCTGCGATCACACCCCCGCCGTCACACCCCCACCGACACACCCCTGCCATCATACCCCGGACGTCACACTCCCGCCGTCACACCCCAGTAGTCACACTCCCGCCGTCACACTCCCGCTGTCACACTCCCGACGTCACACTCCCGCCGTCACACTCCAGACGTCACACTCCCGCCGTCACACCCCAGATGTCACACCCCAGACGTCACACTCCCGCCGTCACACTCCCGCCGTCACACTCCAGACGCCACACTCCCCGTCACACCACAGATGTCACACTCCCGCCGTCACACCCCAGACGTCACATTCCCCCCGTCACACCACAGACGTCACACACACGACGTCACAATCCAGACGTCACACTCCAGACGTCACACTCCAGACGTCACACTCCAGACATCACACTCCAGACGTCACACTCCCCCTGTCACACCCCAGACGTCACACCCCAGACGTCACACTCCTGCCGTCACACCCCAGACATCACACTCCAGCCGTCACACTCCTGCCGTCACACCCCTGCCGTCACATTCCTGCCGTCACACCCCAGACGTCACACTCCTGCCGTCACACCCCAGATGTCACACTCCTGCCGTCACACTCCTGCCGTCACACTCCTGCCGTCACACTCCAGACGTCACACTCCAGACGTCACACTCCTGACGTCACACTCCTGCCGTCACACCCCAGAAATCACACTCCTGCCGTCACACTCCTGCCGTCACACCCCAGACGTCACACCCCAGACGTCACACTCCTGCCGTCACACCCCAGATGTCACACTCCTGCCGTCACACTCCTGCCGTCACACTCCAGACGTCACACTACAGACGTCACACTCCCGCCGTCACAACCCAGAAGTCACACTCCCACCGTCACACCCCAGACGTCACACCCCCGCCATCACACCCAAGACGTCACACCCCCGCCGTCACATCTCAGACGCCACACCCCAGACGTCACAACCCCACCGACACACCCCTGCCGTCACACCCCAGACGTCACACTCCTGCCGTCACACCCCACCAACAACCCCCGCCGTCACACCCCAGACGTCACAGTCCTACCGTCACACCCCAGACATCACACTCCCGCCGTCACACTCCTGCCGTCACACCCCAGACGTCACACTCCTGCCGTCACACCCCCGACGTCACACCCCAGACGTCACACTCCCGCCGTCACACCCCAGACATCACACTCCTGCCGTCACACCCCAGACGTCACACTCCTGCCGTCACACCCCGGACATCACACTCCCGCTGTCACACTCCTGCCGTCACACCCCAGACGTCACACTCCCCGTCACACCCCAGACATCACACTCCTGCCGTCACACCCCAGACGTCACACTCCCGCTGTCACACTCCTGCCGTCACACCCCAGACGTCACACTCCCCCGTCACACCCCAGACGTCACCCCCCCCGCCGTCACATCTCAGACATCACACCCCAGACGTCACACCCCAGACGTCACACTCCTGCCGTCACACCCCCACCGACACACCCCTGCCGTCACACCCCAGACGTCACACTCCCGCCATCACAACCCAGACGTCATACCCCAGACGTCACACTCCTGCCGTCACACCCCAGACGTCACACTCCTGCCATCACACCCCAGACGTCACACCACCGACGTCACATCTCAGACGCCACACCCCAGACGTCACAACCCCACCGACACACCCCTGCCGTCACACCACAGACATCACACTCCTGCCGTCACACCCCACCAACACCCCGCCGCCGTCACACCCCAGACATCACAGTCATGCCGTCACACCCCAGACGTCACACTCCCGCTGTCACACTCCTGCCGTCACACCCCAGACGTCACACTCCTGCCGTCACACCCCCGCCGTCACACCCCAGACGTCACACTCCCGCCGTCACACCCCAGACGTCACACTCCCGCCGTCACATCCCAGAAGTCACACTCCTGCCGTCACACTCCTGCAGTCACACCCCAGACGTCACACTCCCCCGTCACACCCCAGACATCACACTCCTGCCATCATAGCCCGGACGTCACACCCCAGACGTCACCCCCCACCCCCCGCCGTCACATCTCAGACATCACACCCCAGACGTCACACTCCTGCCGTCACACTCCCACCGACACACCCCTGCCGTCACACCCCAGATGTCACACTCCTGCCGTCGCACCCCAGACGTCACACTCCCGCCGTCGCACCACAGACGTCACACTCCCGCCGTCGCAACACAGACGTCACACTCCTGCCGTCACACCCCAGACGTCACACTCCTGCCGTCACACCCCAGACGTCACACTCCTGCCATCACACCCCAGACATCACACTCCTGCCATCATAGCCCGGACGTCACACCCCAGACGTCACCCCACCCCGGCGTCACATCTCAGACATCACACCCCAGACGTCACACTCCTGCCATCACACTCCAGATGTCACACTCCCGCCGTCACACGCCAGACATCACGCCCCTGCCATCATACCCCGGACGTCACACTCCCGCCGTCACACTCCCGCCGTCACACCCCAGACGTCACACCCCAGACGTCACACCACCACCGTCACACCACAGACGTCACACTCCTGCCGTCACACCCCAGATGTCACACTCCTGCCGTCACACCCCAGACGTCACACTCCCCGTCACACCCCAGACATCACACTCCTGCCGTCACACCCCAGACGTCACACTCCGGCTGTCACACTCCTGCCGTCACACCCCAGACATCACACTCCCCCGTCACACCCCAGACGTCACCCCCCCCGCCGTCACACGCCAGACATCACACTCCTGCCGTCACACCCCAGACGTCACACTCCTGCCATCACACCCCAGACGTCACACCACCGACGTCACATCTCAGACGCCACACCCCAGACGTCACAACCCCACCGACACACCCCTGCCGTCACACCCCAGACATCACACTCCTGCCGTCACACCCCACCAACACCCCGCCGCCGTCACACCCCAGACATCACAGTCATGCCGTCACACCCCAGACGTCACACTCCCGCTGTCACACTCCTGCCGTCACACCCCAGACGTCACACTCCTGCCGTCACACCCCCGCCGTCACACCCCAGACGTCACACTCCCCCATCACACCCCAGACGTCACCCCCCCCCCGCCGTCACACCCCAGACGTCACACCCCAGACGTCACACTCCTGCCGTCACACCCCCGCCGTCACACCCCAGACGTCACACTCCCCCATCACACCCCAGACGTCACCCCCCCCCCCGCCGTCACATCTCAGACATCACACCCCTGCCGTCACACCCCAGACGTCACACTCCCGCCGTCACAACCCAGACGTCATACCCCAGACGTCACACTACTGCCGTCACACCCCAGACGTCACACTCCTGCCATCACACTCCAGACGTCACACCACCGACGTCACATCTCAGACGCCACACCCCAGACGTCACAACCCCACCGACACACCCCTGCCGTCACACCCCAGACATCACACTCCTGCCGTCACACCCCACCAACACCCCGCCGCCGTCACACCCCAGACATCACAGTCATGCCGTCACACCCCAGACGTCACACTCCCGCTGTCACACTCCTGCCGTCACACCCCAGACGTCACACTCCTGCCGTCACACCCCCGCCGTCACACTCCCGCCGTCACACCCCAGACGTCACACTCCCGCCGTCACATCCCAGAAGTCACACTCCGGCCGTCACACTCCTGCAGTCACACCCCAGACGTCACACTCCCCCGTCACACCCCAGACATCACACTCCTGCCATCATAGCCCGGACGTCACACCCCAGACGTCACACCCCAGACGTCACCCCCCACCCCCCGCCGTCACATCTCAGACATCACACCCCAGACGTCACACTCCTGCCGTCACACTCCCACCGACACACCCCTGCCGTCACACCCCAGATGTCACACTCCTGCCGTCGCACCCCAGACGTCACACTCCCGCCATCGCACCACAGACGTCACACTCCCGCCGTCGCAACACAGACGTCACACTCCCGCTGTCACAACCCAGACGTCACACTCCTGCCGTCACACCCCAGACGTCACACTCCTGCCATCACACCCCAGACATCACTCCTGCCATCACACCCCAGACATCACAGTCATGCCGTCACACCCCAGACGTCACACTCCCGCTGTCACACTCCTGCCGTCACACCCCAGACGTCACACTCCTGCCGTCACACCCCCGCCGTCACACCCCAGACGTCACACTCCCGCCGTCACACCCCAGACGTCACACTCCCGCCGTCACATCCCAGAAGTCACACTCCGGCCGTCACACTCCTGCAGTCACACCCCAGACGTCACACTCCCCCGTCACACCCCACCCCCCGCCGTCACATCTCAGACATCACACTCCTGCCATCATAGCCCGGACGTCACACCCCAGACGTCACACCCCAGACGTCACACCCCAGACGTCACCCCCCACCCCCCGCCGTCACATCTCAGACATCACACCCCAGACGTCACACTCCTGCCGTCACACTCCCACCGACACACCCCTGCCGTCACACCCCAGATGTCACACTCCTGCCGTCGCACCCCAGACGTCACACTCCCGCCGTCGCACCACAGACGTCACACTCCCGCCGTCGCAACACAGACGTCACACTCCCGCCGTCGCACCACAGACATCACACTCCCGCCGTCGCACCACAGACATCACACTCCCGCTGTCACAACCCAGACGTCACACTCCTGCCGTCACACCCCAGACGTCACACTCCTGCCATCACACCCCAGACATCACACTCCTGCCATCACACCCCAGACGTCACCCCACCCCGGCGTCACATCTCAGACATCACACCCCAGACGTCACACTCCCGCCGTCACACGCCAGACATCACATCCCTGCCATCATACCCCGGACGTCACACTCCCGCCGTCACACTCCCGCCGTCACACCCCAGACATCACACACCAGACGTCACACCACCACCGTCACACCACAGACGTCACACTCCTGCCGTCACACCCCAGATGTCACACTCCTGCCGTCACACCCCAGATGTCACACTCCTGCCGTCACACCCCAGACGTCACACTCCCGCCGTCACACCCCCGCCGTCACATCTCACACATCACACCCCAGACGTCACACGCCAGACGTCACACTCCTGCCGTCACACCCCAGATGTCACACTCCTGCCGTCACACCCCAGACGTCACACTCCCGCCGTCACATCTCACACATCACACCCCAGACGTCACACCCCAGACATCACACTCCTGCCGTCACACCCCAGACGGCACACTCCTGCCGTCACACTCCTGCCGTCACACCCCAGACGTCACACTCCCGCCGTCACACTCCCGCCGTCACACCCCAGACGTCACACCCCAGATGTCACACCACCACCGTCACACCACAGACGTCACACTCCTGCCGTCACACCCCAGATGTCACACTCCTGCCGTCACACCCCAGACATCACACTCCTGCCGTCACACCCCAGATGGCACACTCCTGCCGTCACACCCCAGATGGCACACCCCTGCCGTCACACCCCAGATGGCACACCCCTGCCGTCACACCCCAGACATCACACTCCCCCGTCACACCCCAGACATCACACTCCCCCGTCACACCCCAGACATCACACTCCTGCCAACATAGCCCGGACGTCACACCCCAGACGTCACCCCTCCCCGCCGTCACATCTCAGACATCACACGCCAGACGTCACACGCCAGACGTCACACTCCTGCGATCACACCCCCGCCGTAACACCCCCACCGACACACCCCTGCCATCATACCCCGGACGTCACACTCCCGCCGTCACACCCCAGAAGTCACACTCCCGCCGTCACATCCCAGAAGTCACACTCCCGCCGTCACACTCCCGACGTCACACTCCCGCCGTCACGCTCCAGACGTCACACTCCCGCCGTCACACCCCAGACGTCACACCCCAGACGTCACACTCCCGCCGTCACACTCCAGACGTCACACTCCAGACGCCACACTCCAGACGCCACACTCCCCCTGTCACACCACAGATGTCACACTCCCGCCGTCACACCCCAGACGTCACATTCCCCCCGTCACACCACAGACGTCATACACCCGACGTCACAATCCAGACGTCACACTCCAGACGTCACACTCCAGACGTCACACTCCCCCTGTCACACCCCAGACGTCACACCCCTGCCGTCACATCCCAGACGTCACACTCCTGCCGTCACACCCCAGACGTCACACTCCTGCCGTCACACTCCTGCCGTCACACCCCTGCCGTCACACCCCTGCCGTCACACTCCTGCCGTCACACCCCAGACGTCACACTCCTGCCGTCACACCCCAGATGTCACACTCCTGCCGTCACACCCCTGCCGTCACACTCCTGCCGTCACACCCCAGACGTCACACTCCTGCCGTCACACCCCAGATGTCACACTCCTGCCGTCACACTCCTGCCGTCACACTCCAGACGTCACACTCCAGACGTCACACTCCAGACGTCACACTCCAGACGTCACACTCCTGACGTCACACTCCTGCCATCACACCCCAGAAATCACACTCCTGCCGTCACACTCCTGCCGTCACACCCCAGACGTCACACCCCAGACGTCACACTCCTGCCGTCACACCCCAGAAATCACACTCCTGCCGTCACACTCCTGCCGTCACACCCCAGACGTCACACCCCAGACGTCACACTCCTGGCGTCACACCACCGACGTCACACTACTGCCGTCACACCCCAGACGTCACACCCCAGCCGTCACACTCCTGCCGTCACACTCCTGCCGTCACACCCCAGATGTCACACTCCTGCCGTCACACCCCAGACGTCACACTCCTGCCGTCACACCCCAGACGTCACACTCCTGCTGTCACACCCCAGAAATCACACTCCTGCCGTCACACCCCAGACGTCACACCCCAGACGTCACACCCCAGACGTCACACCCCAGACGTCACACTCCTGCCGTCACACCCCAGACGTCACACTACTGCCGTCACAACCCAGACGTCACAACCCTGCCGTCACACTCCTGCCGTCACACCCCAGACGTCACACTCCTGCCGTCACACTCCTGACGTCACACCCCAGACGTCACACCCCAGACGTCACACCCCAGACGTCACACTCCTGCCGTCACACCCCAGACGTCACACTACTGCCGTCACAACCCAGACGTCACAACCCTGCCGTCACACTCCTGCCGTCACACCCCAGATGTCACACTCCTGCCGTCACATCCCAGACGTCACACTCCTGCCGTCACACCCCAGAAATCACACTCCTGCCATCACACTACTGCCGTCACACCCCAGACGTCACACACCAGACGTCACACTCCCGCCGTCACACACCAGACGTCACACTCCTGCCGTCGCACCCCAGACGTCACACTACTGCCGTCACATCCCAGAAATCACACTCCTGCTGTCACACTACTGCCATCACACCCCAGACGTCACACCCCAGACGTCACACTCCCGCCGTCACACTCCCGACGTCACACTCCCGACGTCACACTCCCACCGTCACACTCCCACCGTCACACTCCCACCGTCACACTCCAGACGTCACACTCCCGCCGTCACACCCCAGACGTCACACTTCCGCCGTCACACTCCAGACGTCACACCACAGATGTCACACGCCCGCCGTCACACCCCAGACGTCACATTCCCCCCGTCACACCACAGACGTCACACTCCAGATGTCACACTTGCCCTGTCACACCCCAGACGTCACACTCCTGCCGTCACACCCCAGACGTCACACTCCTGCCGTCACACCCCAGACATCACACTCCTGCCGTCACACCCCAGAAATCACACTACTGCCGTCACACCCCTGCCGTCACACCCCAGAAATCACACTACTGCCGTCACACTCCTGCCGTCCCACCCCTGCCGTCACACTCCTGCCGTCACACCCCAGACGTCACACCCCAGACGTCACACTCCTGCCGTCACACCCCAGAAATCACACTCCTGCCGTCACACCCCAGACGTCACACCCCAGACATCACACCCCAGACGTCACACCCCTGCCGTCACACTCCTGCCGTCACACTCCTGCCGTCACACCCCAGACGTCACACCCCTGCCGTCACACCCCTGCCGTCACACTCCTGCCGTCACACTCCTGCCGTCACACCACTGCCGTCACACCCCTGCCGTCACACCCCTGCCGTCACACTCCTGCCGTCACACCCCAGACGTCACACCCCAGACGTCACACCCCTGCCGTCACACTCCTGCCGTCACACTCCTGCCGTCACACCACTGCCGTCACACCCCTGCCGTCACACCCCTGCCGTCACACTCCTGCCGTCACACCCCAGACGTCACACTTCTGCCGTCACACCCCAGACGTCACACCCGACGTCACACCCCGGCCATAACACTCCTGCCGTCACACCCCAGACGTCACACCCCGGCCATAACACTCCTGCCGTCACACCCCAGACGTCACACAGCTGCCGTCACACTCCTGCCGTCAGACCCCAGACGTCACACCCGACGTCACACCCCGGCCATAACACTCCTGCCGTCACACCCCAGACGTCACACCCCGGCCATAACACTCCTGCCGTCAGACCCCAGACGTCACACCCGACGTCACACCCCGGCCATAACACTCCTGCCGTCACACCCCAGACGTCACACCCCGGCCATAACACTCCTGCCGTCACACCCCAGACGTCACACTCCTGCCGTCACACTCCTGCCGTCAGACCCCAGACGTCACACTCCTGCTGTCACACCCCAGATGTCACACTCCTGCCGTCACACCCCAGAAATCACACTCCTGCCGTCACACTCCTGCCGTCACACCCCAGACGTCACACTCCTGCCGTCACTCCCCAGAAATCACACTCCTGCCGTCACACCCCTGCCGTCACACTCCTGCCGTCACACCCCAGACGTCACACTCCTGCCGTCACATTCCTGCCGTCACACCCCAGACGTCACACCCCAGACGTCACACTCCTGCCGTCACACCCCAGAAATCACACTCCTGCCGTCACACTCCTGCCGTCACACCCCAGACGTCACACTCCTGCCATCACACTCCTGCCGTCACACCCCTGCCGTCACACCCCTGCCGTCACACTCCTGCCGTCACACCCCAGACGTCACACTTCTGCCGTCACACCCCAGACGTCACACCCCTGACGTCACACCCCGGCCATAACACTCCTGCCGTCACACCCCAGACATCACACTCCTGCCGTCACACTCCTGCCGTCAGACCCCAGACATCACACTCCTGCCGTCACACCCCAGACGTCACACCCCGGCCATAACACTCCTGCCGTCAGACCCCAGACATCACACTCCTGCCGTCACACTCCTGCCGTCACACCCCAGATGTCACACTCCTGCCGTCACACCCCAGAAATCACACTCCTGCCGTCACACTCCTGCCGTCACACCCCAGACGTCACACCCCAGACGTCACACTCCCGCCGTCACACCCCAGACGTCACACTCCTGCCGTCACACCCCAGACGTCACACTCCTGCCGTCACACCCCAGAAATCACAGTCCCGCCGTCACACCCCTGCCGTCACACCCCTGCCGTCACACCCCTGCCGTCACACTCCTGCCGTCACACTCCTGCCGTCACACTCCTGCCGTCACACTCCTGCCGTCACACCCCAGAAATCACACTACTGCCGTCACACTCCTGCTGTCACACCCCAGACGTCACACTCCTGCCGTCACACCCCAGACGTCACACCCCTGCCGTCACACCCCGGCCGTCACACTCCTGCCGTCACACCCCAGACGTCACACTCCTGCCGTCACACCCCAGAAATCAAACTCCTGCCGTCACACTCCTGCCGTCACACCCCAGACGTCACACTCCTGCCGTCACACCCCAGACGTCACACTCCTGCCGTCACACCCCAGACGTCACACTACTGCCGTCACACCCCAGACGTCACACCCCAGCTGTCACACCCCAGCTGTCACACTCCTGCCATCACACTCCTGCGGTCACACCCCAGACGTCACACTCCT
This sequence comes from Heptranchias perlo, assembly GCF_035084215.1. NCBI lineage: Eukaryota > Metazoa > Chordata > Chondrichthyes > Hexanchiformes > Hexanchidae > Heptranchias > Heptranchias perlo. The sequence continues at coordinate 82,239 of NW_027139470.1, forward strand.
GCCGTCACACCCCAGACGTCACACCCCAGACGTCACACTCCTGCCGTCACACCCCAGCCGTCACACTCCTGCCGTCACACCCCAGATGTCACACTCCTGCCGTCACACCCCAGACGTCACACTCCTGCCGTCACACTCCTGCCGTCACACCCCAGATGTCACACTCCTGCCGTCACACCCCAGATGTCACACTCCTGCCGTCACACCCCAGACGTCACACTCCTGCCGTCACACCCCTGCCGTCACACCCCAGACGTCACACCCCAGACGTCACACTCCTGCCGTCACATCCCAGACGTCACACTCCTGCCGTCACACCCCAGATGTCACACTCCTGCCGTCACACTCCTGCCGTCACACCCCAGACGTCACACCCCAGACGTCACACTCCTGCCGTCACACTCCTGCCGTCACACCCCAGACGTCACACTCCTGCCGTCACACTACTGCCGTCACACCCCAGACATCACACCCCTGCCGTCACACCCCGGCCGTCACACTCCTGCCGTCACACCCCAGACGTCACACTCCTGCCGTCACACCCCAGACGTCACACTACTGCCGTCACACCCCAGACGTCACACCCCAGCTGTCACACTCCTGCCGTCACACTCCTGCCGTCACACCCCAGACGTCACACTCCTGCCGTCTCACCCCAGACGTCACACTCCTGCCGTCACACTCCAGATGTCACACTCCTGCCGTCACACCCCTGCCGTCACACCCCTGCCGTCACACCCCTGCCGTCACACTCCTGCCGTCACACCCCAGACGTCACACTCCTGCCGTCTCACCCCAGACGTCACACTCCTGCCGTCACACTCCAGATGTCACACACCTGGCGTCACACTCCTGCCGTCACACTCCTGCCGTCACACCCCAGACATCACACTCCTGCCGTCACACCCCAGACGTCACACCCCAGACGTCACACTCCTGCCGTCACTCCCCAGAAATCACACTCCTGCCGTCACACTCCTGCCGTCACACTCCTGCCGTCACACTCCTGCCGTCACACCCCAGACGTCACACCCCTGCCGTCACACTCCTGCCGTCACACTCCTGCCGTCACACCCCAGACGTCACACACCAGACGTCACACTCCTGCCGTCACACCCCAGAAATCACACCCCTGCCGTCACACTCCTGCCGTCACACCCCAGACGTCACACTCCTGCCGTCACACTCCTGCCGTCACACTCCTGCCGTCACACCCCTGCCGTCACACCCCAGAAATCACACTCCTGCCGTCACACTCCTGCCGTCACACCCCTGCCGTCACACTCCTGCCGTCACACCCCAGACGTCACACCCCTGCCGTCACATTCCTGCCGTCACACCCCAGACGTCACACCCCAGACGTCACACTCCTGCCGTCACACCCCAGAAATCACACTCCTGCCGTCACACTCCTGCCGTCACACCCCAGACGTCACACTCCTGCCGTCACACTCCTGCCGTCACACTCCTGCCGTCACACCCCTGCCGTCACACCCCTGCCGTCACACTCCTGCCGTCACACCCCAGACGTCACACTTCTGCCGTCACACCCCAGACGTCACACCCCTGACGTCACACCCCGGCCATAACACTCCTGCCGTCACACCCCAGACGTCACACCCCGGCCATAACACTCCTGCCGTCACAGCCCAGACGTCACACCCCTGACGTCACACCCCGGCCGTCACACTCCTGCCGTCACACCCCAGACGTCACACCCCGGCCATAACACTCCTGCCGTCACACCCCAGACGTCACACCCCGGCCATAACACTCCTGCCGTCACACCCCAGACGTCACACCCCGGCCATAACACTCCTGCCGTCACACCCCAGACATCACACTCCTGCCGTCACACTCCTGCCGTCACACCCCAGATGTCACACTCCTGCCGTCACACCCCAGAAATCACACTCCTGCCGTCACACTCCTGCCGTCACACCCCAGACGTCACACCCCAGACGTCACACTCCCGCCGTCACACCCCAGACGTCACACTCCTGCCGTCACACCCCAGACGTCACACTCCTGACGTCACACTCCTGCCGTCACACCCCAGAAATCACACTCCCGCCGTCACACCCCAGACGTCACATTCCCCCCGTCACACCACAGACGTCAAACACCCGCCGTCACACTCCAGACGTCACACTCCCCCTGTCACACCACAGACGTCACACTCCTGCCGTCTCACCCCAGACGTCACACTCCAGACATCACACTCCAGATGTCACACTCCCCCTGTCACACCCAAGACGTCACACCCATGCCGTCACACTCCTGCCGTCACACCCCTGCCGTCACACCCCTGCCGTCACACCCCAGACGTCACACTCCTGCCGTCACACCCCAGACGTCACACTCCTGCCGTCACATCCCAGACGTCACACACCTGCCGTCACACTCCTGCCGTCACACCCCAGACGTCACACCCCAGACATCACACTCCTGCCGTCACACCCCAGAAATCACACTACTGCCGTCACACCCCTGCCGTCACACCCCAGAAATCACACTACTGCCGTCACACTCCTGCCGTCCCACCCCTGCCGTCACACTCCTGCCGTCACACCCCAGACGTCACACCCCAGACGTCACACTCCTGCCGTCACACCCCAGAAATCACACTCCTGCCGTCACACCCCAGACGTCACACCCCAGACATCACACCCCAGACGTCACACCCCTGCCGTCACACTCCTGCCGTCACACTCCTGCCGTCACACCCCAGACGTCACACCCCTGCCGTCACACCCCTGCCGTCACACTCCTGCCGTCACACTCCTGCCGTCACACCACTGCCGTCACACCCCTGCCGTCACACCCCTGCCGTCACACTCCTGCCGTCACACCCCAGACGTCACACCCCAGACGTCACACCCCTGCCGTCACACTCCTGCCGTCACACTCCTGCCGTCACACCACTGCCGTCACACCCCTGCCGTCACACCCCTGCCGTCACACTCCTGCCGTCACACCCCAGACGTCACACTTCTGCCGTCACACCCCAGACGTCACACCCGACGTCACACCCCGGCCATAACACTCCTGCCGTCACACCCCAGACGTCACACCCCGGCCATAACACTCCTGCCGTCACACCCCAGACGTCACACAGCTGCCGTCACACTCCTGCCGTCAGACCCCAGACGTCACACCCGACGTCACACCCCGGCCATAACACTCCTGCCGTCACACCCCAGACGTCACACCCCGGCCATAACACTCCTGCCGTCAGACCCCAGACGTCACACCCGACGTCACACCCCGGCCATAACACTCCTGCCGTCACACCCCAGACGTCACACCCCGGCCATAACACTCCTGCCGTCACACCCCAGACGTCACACTCCTGCCGTCACACTCCTGCCGTCAGACCCCAGACGTCACACTCCTGCTGTCACACCCCAGATGTCACACTCCTGCCGTCACACCCCAGAAATCACACTCCTGCCGTCACACTCCTGCCGTCACACCCCAGACGTCACACTCCTGCCGTCACTCCCCAGAAATCACACTCCTGCCGTCACACCCCTGCCGTCACACTCCTGCCGTCACACTCCTGCCGTCACACTCCTGCCGTCACACCCCTGCCGTCACACCCCTGCCGTCACACTCCTGCCGTCACACCCCAGACGTCACACTCCTGCCGTCACACTCCTGCCGTCACACTCCTGCCGTCACACCCCTGCCGTCACACCCCTGCCGTCACACTCCTGCCGTCACACCCCAGACGTCACACTTCTGCCGTCACACCCCAGACGTCACACCCCTGACGTCACACCCCGGCCATAACACTCCTGCCGTCACACCCCAGACGTCACACCCCGGCCATAACACTCCTGCCGTCACAGCCCAGACGTCACACCCCTGACGTCACACCCCGGCCGTCACACTCCTGCCGTCACACCCCAGACGTCACACCCCGGCCATAACACTCCTGCCGTCACACCCCAGACGTCACACCCCGGCCATAACACTCCTGCCGTCACACCCCAGACGTCACACCCCGGCCATAACACTCCTGCCGTCACACCCCAGACATCACACTCCTGCCGTCACACTCCTGCCGTCACACCCCAGATGTCACACTCCTGCCGTCACACCCCAGAAATCACACTCCTGCCGTCACACTCCTGCCGTCACACCCCAGACGTCACACCCCAGACGTCACACTCCCGCCGTCACACCCCAGACGTCACACTCCTGCCGTCACACCCCAGACGTCACACCCCGGCCATAACACTCCTGCCGTCACACCCCAGACGTCACACTCCTGCCGTCACACTCCTGCCGTCAGACCCCAGACGTCACACTCCTGCTGTCACACCCCAGATGTCACACTCCTGCCGTCACACCCCAGAAATCACACTCCTGCCGTCACACTCCTGCCGTCACACCCCAGACGTCACACTCCTGCCGTCACTCCCCAGAAATCACACTCCTGCCGTCACACCCCTGCCGTCACACTCCTGCCGTCACACTCCTGCCGTCACACTCCTGCCGTCACACCCCTGCCGTCACACCCCTGCCGTCACACTCCTGCCGTCACACCCCAGACGTCACACTCCTGCCGTCACACTCCTGCCGTCACACTCCTGCCGTCACACCCCTGCCGTCACACCCCTGCCGTCACACTCCTGCCGTCACACCCCAGACGTCACACTTCTGCCGTCACACCCCAGACGTCACACCCCTGACGTCACACCCCGGCCATAACACTCCTGCCGTCACACCCCAGACGTCACACCCCGGCCATAACACTCCTGCCGTCACAGCCCAGACGTCACACCCCTGACGTCACACCCCGGCCGTCACACTCCTGCCGTCACACCCCAGACGTCACACCCCGGCCATAACACTCCTGCCGTCACACCCCAGACGTCACACCCCGGCCATAACACTCCTGCCGTCACACCCCAGACGTCACACCCCGGCCATAACACTCCTGCCGTCACACCCCAGACATCACACTCCTGCCGTCACACTCCTGCCGTCACACCCCAGATGTCACACTCCTGCCGTCACACCCCAGAAATCACACTCCTGCCGTCACACTCCTGCCGTCACACCCCAGACGTCACACTCCTGCCGTCACTCCCCAGAAATCACACTCCTGCCGTCACACCCCTGCCGTCACACTCCTGCCGTCACACTCCTGCCGTCACACTCCTGCCGTCACACCCCTGCCGTCACACTCCTGCCGTCACACTCCTGCCGTCACACCCCAGACGTCACACTCCTGCCGTCACACTCCTGCCGTCACACTCCTGCCGTCACACCCCTGCCGTCACACCCCTGCCGTCACACTCCTGCCGTCACACCCCAGACGTCACACTTCTGCCGTCACACCCCAGACGTCACACCCCTGACGTCACACCCCGGCCATAACACTCCTGCCGTCACACCCCAGACGTCACACCCCGGCCATAACACTCCTGCCGTCACAGCCCAGACGTCACACCCCTGACGTCACACCCCGGCCGTCACACTCCTGCCGTCACACCCCAGACGTCACACCCCGGCCATAACACTCCTGCCGTCACACCCCAGACGTCACACCCCGGCCATAACACTCCTGCCGTCACACCCCAGACGTCACACCCCGGCCATAACACTCCTGCCGTCACACCCCAGACATCACACTCCTGCCGTCACACTCCTGCCGTCACACCCCAGATGTCACACTCCTGCCGTCACACCCCAGAAATCACACTCCTGCCGTCACACTCCTGCCGTCACACCCCAGACGTCACACCCCAGACGTCACACTCCCGCCGTCACACCCCAGACGTCACACTCCTGCCGTCACACCCCAGACGTCACACTCCTGACGTCACACTCCTGCCGTCACACCCCAGAAATCACACTCCCGCCGTCACACCCCAGACGTCACATTCCCCCCGTCACACCACAGACGTCAAACACCCGCCGTCACACTCCAGACGTCACACTCCCCCTGTCACACCACAGACGTCACACTCCTGCCGTCTCACCCCAGACGTCACACTCCAGACATCACACTCCAGATGTCACACTCCCCCTGTCACACCCAAGACGTCACACCCATGCCGTCACACTCCTGCCGTCACACCCCTGCCGTCACACCCCTGCCGTCACACCCCAGACGTCACACTCCTGCCGTCACACCCCAGACGTCACACTCCTGCCGTCACATCCCAGACGTCACACACCTGCCGTCACACCCCAGACGTCACACTTCTGCCGTCACACCCCAGACGTCACACCCGACGTCACACCCCGGCCATAACACTCCTGCCGTCACACCCCAGACGTCACACCCCGGCCATAACACTCCTGCCGTCACACCCCAGACGTCACACAGCTGCCGTCACACTCCTGCCGTCACACTCCTGCCGTCACACCACTGCCGTCACACCCCTGCCGTCACACCCCTGCCGTCACACTCCTGCCGTCACACCCCAGACGTCACACCCCAGACGTCACACCCCTGCCGTCACACTCCTGCCGTCACACTCCTGCCGTCACACCACTGCCGTCACACCCCTGCCGTCACACCCCTGCCGTCACACTCCTGCCGTCACACCCCAGACGTCACACTTCTGCCGTCACACCCCAGACGTCACACCCGACGTCACACCCCGGCCATAACACTCCTGCCGTCACACCCCAGACGTCACACCCCGGCCATAACACTCCTGCCGTCACACCCCAGACGTCACACAGCTGCCGTCACACTCCTGCCGTCAGACCCCAGACGTCACACCCGACGTCACACCCCGGCCATAACACTCCTGCCGTCACACCCCAGACGTCACACCCCGGCCATAACACTCCTGCCGTCAGACCCCAGACGTCACACCCGACGTCACACCCCGGCCATAACACTCCTGCCGTCACACCCCAGACGTCACACCCCGGCCATAACACTCCTGCCGTCACACCCCAGACGTCACACTCCTGCCGTCACACTCCTGCCGTCAGACCCCAGACGTCACACTCCTGCTGTCACACCCCAGATGTCACACTCCTGCCGTCACACCCCAGAAATCACACTCCTGCCGTCACACTCCTGCCGTCACACCCCAGACGTCACACTCCTGCCGTCACTCCCCAGAAATCACACTCCTGCCGTCACACCCCTGCCGTCACACTCCTGCCGTCACACCCCAGATGTCACACTCCTGCCGTCACATTCCTGCCGTCACACCCCAGACGTCACACCCCAGACGTCACACTCCTGCCGTCACACCCCAGAAATCACACTCCTGCCGTCACACTCCTGCCGTCACACCCCAGACGTCACACTCCTGCCATCACACTCCTGCCGTCACACCCCTGCCGTCACACCCCTGCCGTCACACCCCAGACGTCACACTTCTGCCGTCACACCCCAGACGTCACACCCCTGACGTCACACCCCGGCCATAACACTCCTGCCGTCACACCCCAGACATCACACTCCTGCCGTCACACTCCTGCCGTCAGACCCCAGACATCACACTCCTGCCGTCACACCCCAGACGTCACACCCCGGCCATAACACTCCTGCCGTCAGACCCCAGACATCACACTCCTGCCGTCACACTCCTGCCGTCACACCCCAGATGTCACACTCCTGCCGTCACACCCCAGAAATCACACTCCTGCCGTCACACTCCTGCCGTCACACCCCAGACGTCACACCCCAGACGTCACACTCCCGCCGTCACACCCCAGACGTCACACTCCTGCCGTCACACCCCAGACGTCACACTCCTGCCGTCACACCCCAGAAATCACAGTCCCGCCGTCACACCCCAGACGTCACATTCCCCCCGTCACACCACAGACGTCAAACACCCGCCGTCACACTCCAGACGTCACACTCCCCCTGTCACACCACAGACGTCACACTCCTGCCGTCTCACCCCAGACGTCACACTCCAGACATCACACTCCAGATGTCACACTCCCCCTGTCACACCCAAGACGTCACACCCATGCCGTCACACTCCTGCCGTCACACCCCTGCCATCACACCCCTGCCGTCACACCGCTGCCGTCACACTCCTGCCGTCACACTCCTGCCGTCACACTCCTGCCGTCACACCCCAGAAATCACACTACTGCCGTCACACCCCAGACGTCACACTCCTGCCGTCACACCCCAGACGTCACACCCCTGCCGTCACACCCCAGACGTCACACTCCTGCCGTCACACCCCAGAAATCAAACTCCTGCCGTCACACTCCTGCCGTCACACCCCAGACGTCACACTCCTGCCGTCACACCCCAGACGTCACACTCCTGCCGTCACACCCCAGACGTCACACTACTGCCGTCACACCCCAGACGTCACACCCCAGCTGTCACACCCCAGCTGTCACACTCCTGCCATCACACTCCTGCGGTCACACCCCAGACGTCACACTCCTGCCGTCACACCCCAGACGTCACACCCCAGACGTCACACTCCTGCCGTCACACCCCAGCCGTCACACTCCTGCCGTCACACCCCAGATGTCACACTCCTGCCGTCACACCCCAGACGTCACACTCCTGCCGTCACACTCCTGCCGTCACACCCCAGATGTCACACTCCTGCCGTCACACCCCAGATGTCACACTCCTGCCGTCACACCCCAGACGTCACACTCCTGCCGTCACACCCCTGCCGTCACACCCCAGACGTCACACCCCAGACGTCACACTCCTGCCGTCACATCCCAGACGTCACACTCCTGCCGTCACACCCCAGATGTCACACTCCTGCCGTCACACTCCTGCCGTCACACCCCAGACGTCACACCCCAGACGTCACACTCCTGCCGTCACACTCCTGCCGTCACACCCCAGACGTCACACTCCTGCCGTCACACTACTGCCGTCACACCCCAGACATCACACCCCTGCCGTCACACCCCGGCCGTCACACTCCTGCCGTCACACCCCAGACGTCACACTCCTGCCGTCACACCCCAGACGTCACACTACTGCCGTCACACCCCAGACGTCACACCCCAGCTGTCACACTCCTGCCGTCACACTCCTGCCGTCACACCCCAGACGTCACACTCCTGCCGTCTCACCCCAGACGTCACACTCCTGCCGTCACACTCCAGATGTCACACTCCTGCCGTCACACCCCTGCCGTCACACCCCTGCCGTCACACCCCTGCCGTCACACTCCTGCCGTCACACCCCAGACGTCACACTCCTGCCGTCTCACCCCAGACGTCACACTCCTGCCGTCACACTCCAGATGTCACACACCTGGCGTCACACTCCTGCCGTCACACTCCTGCCGTCACACCCCAGACATCACACTCCTGCCGTCACACCCCAGACGTCACACCCCAGACGTCACACTCCTGCCGTCACTCCCCAGAAATCACACTCCTGCCGTCACACTCCTGCCGTCACACTCCTGCCGTCACACTCCTGCCGTCACACCCCAGACGTCACACCCCTGCCGTCACACTCCTGCCGTCACACTCCTGCCGTCACACCCCAGACGTCACACACCAGACGTCACACTCCTGCCGTCACACCCCAGAAATCACACCCCTGCCGTCACACTCCTGCCGTCACACCCCAGACGTCACACTCCTGCCGTCACACTCCTGCCGTCACACTCCTGCCGTCACACCCCTGCCGTCACACCCCAGAAATCACACTCCTGCCGTCACACTCCTGCCGTCACACCCCTGCCGTCACACTCCTGCCGTCACACCCCAGACGTCACACCCCTGCCGTCACATTCCTGCCGTCACACCCCAGACGTCACACCCCAGACGTCACACTCCTGCCGTCACACCCCAGAAATCACACTCCTGCCGTCACACTCCTGCCGTCACACCCCAGACGTCACACTCCTGCCGTCACACTCCTGCCGTCACACTCCTGCCGTCACACCCCTGCCGTCACACTCCTGCCGTCACACCCCAGACGTCACACTTCTGCCGTCACACCCCAGACGTCACACCCCTGACGTCACACCCCGGCCATAACACTCCTGCCGTCACACCCCAGACGTCACACCCCGGCCATAACACTCCTGCCGTCACAGCCCAGACGTCACACCCCTGACGTCACACCCCGGCCGTCACACTCCTGCCGTCACACCCCAGACGTCACACCCCGGCCATAACACTCCTGCCGTCACACCCCAGACGTCACACCCCGGCCATAACACTCCTGCCGTCACACCCCAGACGTCACACCCCGGCCATAACACTCCTGCCGTCACACCCCAGACATCACACTCCTGCCGTCACACTCCTGCCGTCACACCCCAGATGTCACACTCCTGCCGTCACACCCCAGAAATCACACTCCTGCCGTCACACCCCAGACGTCACACCCCAGACGTCACACTCCCGCCGTCACACCCCAGACGTCACACTCCTGCCGTCACACCCCAGACGTCACACTCCTGACGTCACACTCCTGCCGTCACACCCCAGAAATCACACTCCCGCCGTCACACCCCAGACGTCACATTCCCCCCGTCACACCACAGACGTCAAACACCCGCCGTCACACTCCAGACGTCACACTCCCCCTGTCACACCACAGACGTCACACTCCTGCCGTCTCACCCCAGACGTCACACTCCAGACATCACACTCCAGATGTCACACTCCCCCTGTCACACCCAAGACGTCACACCCATGCCGTCACACTCCTGCCGTCACACCCCTGCCGTCACACCCCTGCCGTCACACCCCAGACGTCACACTCCTGCCGTCACACCCCAGACGTCACACTCCTGCCGTCACATCCCAGACGTCACACACCTGCCGTCACACTCCTGCCGTCACACCCCAGACGTCACACCCCAGACGTCACACTCCGGCCGTCACACTCCTGCCGTCACACCCCAGACGTCACACCCCAGACGTCACACTACTGCCGTCACACTACTGCCGTCACACCCCAGACGTCACTCCCCTGCCGTCACACCCCGGCCATAACACTCCTGCCGTCACACCCCAGACGTCACACCCCAGCCGTCACACTCCTGCCATAACACTCCTGCCATCACACGCCAGACGTCACACCCCCAGCCGTCACACTCCTGCCGTCACACTCCTGCCGTCACACCCCAGATGTCACACTCCTGCCGTCACACTCCTGCCGTCACACCCCAGATGTCACACTCCTGCCGTCACACCCCAGACGTCACACTCCTGCCGTCACACTCCTGCCGTCACACCCCAGACGTCACACTCCTGCCGTCACACTCCTGCCGTCACACCCCAGACGTCACACCCCAGACGTCACACTCCTGCCGTCACACTCCTGCCGTCACATCCCAGACGTCACACCCCAGCCGTCACACTCCTGCCGTCACACCCCAGATGTCACACTTCTGCCGTCACACTCCTGCCGTCAAACCCCAGACGTCACACTACTGGCGTCACACCCCAGACGTCACACTCCTGCCGTCACACCCCAGAAATCACACTGCTGCCGTCAAACCCCAGAGGTCACACCCCAGACGTCACACTACTGCCGTCACACCCCAGACGTCACACTACTGGCGTCACATCCCAGACGTCACACTCCTGCCGTCACACCCCAGACGTCACACCCCTGTCGTCACACCCCAGACGTCACACCCCAGACGTCACACTCCTGCCATCACACCCCAGACGTCACACTCCTGCCGTCACACTCCTGCTGTCACACCCCAGACGTCACACTCCTGCCGTCACACTCCTGCCGTCACACCCCAGACGTCACACACCTGCCGTCATACCCCAGAAATCACACTCCTGCCGTCACACTACTGCCGTCACACCCCAGACGTCACACTCCCGCCGTCACACCCCAGACGTCACACTCCTGCCGTCACACCCCAGAAATCACACTCCTGCCGTCACACTCCTGCCGTCACACTCCCGCCGTCACACCCCAGATGTCACACTCCTGCCGTCACACTCCTGCCGTCACACCCCAGACGTCACACTCCCGCCGTCACACCCCAGACGTCACACTCCTGCCGTCACACCCCAGAAATCACACTCCTGCCGTCACACTCCTGCCGTCACACTCCCGCCGTCACACCCCAGATGTCACACTCCTGCCGTCACACTCCTGCCGTCACACCCTAGACGTCACACTCCTGCCGTCACACTCCTGCCGTCACACCCTAGACGTCACACTCCTGCCGTCACACTCCTGCCGTCACACCCTAGACGTCACACTCCTGCCGTCACACTCCTGCCGTCACACCCCAGACGTCACACCCCAGACGTCACACCCCAGACGTCACACCCCAGACGTCACACCCCAGACGTCACACCCCAGACGTCACACTCCGGCCGTCACACTCCGGCCGTCACACTCCGGCCGTCACACTCCGGCCGTCACACCCCAGACGTCACACTCCTGCCGTCACACCCCAGACGTCACACCCCTGACGTCACACCCCTGACGTCACACCCCTGACGTCACACCCCAGACGTCACACCCCAGAAATCACACTCCTGCCGTCACACCCCAGACGTCACACACCAGAAATCACACTCCTGCTGTCACACCCCAGACGTCACACACCAGAAATCACACTCCTGCCGTCACACCCCAGATGCCACTCCAGCCGTCACACTCCTGCCGTCACACCCCAGACGTCACACTCCTGCGGTCACACCCCAGACGTCACACCGCAGACGTCACACTCCTGCCGTCACACCCCAGACGTCACACTACTGCCGTCACACCCCAGACGTCGCACCCCTGCCGTCACACCCCGGCCATAACACTCCTGCCGTCACACACCAGACGTCACACCCCAGCTGTCACACTCCTGCCGTCACACTGCTGCCGTCACACCCCAGATGTCACACTCCTGCCGTCACACCCCAGATGCCACTCCTGCCGTCACACTCCTGCCGTCACACCCCAGACGTCACACTCCTGCCGTCACACCCCAGACGTCACACTACTGCCGTCACACCCCAGACGTCACACTCCTGCCGTCACACCCCAGACGTCACACCCCAGCTGTCACACTCCTGCCGTCACACTCCTGCCGTCACACCCCAGATGTCACACTCCTGCCGTCACACCCCAGACGTCACACTCCTGCCGTCACATCCCAGACGTCACACTCCTGCCGTCACACCCCAGACGTCACACTCCTGCCGTCACACCCCAGACGTCACACTCCTGCCGTCACACCCCATACGTCACACTCCTGCCGTCACACCCCAGACGTCACACTCCTGCCGTCACACCCCAGATGTCACACTCCTGCCGTCACACTCCTGCCGTCACACCCCAGACGTCACACTCCTGCCGTCACACTCCTGCCGTCACACTCCTGCCGTCACACCCCAGACGTCACACTCCTGCCGTCACACCCCAGACGTCACACTACTGCCGTCACACCCCAGACGTCACTCCCCTGCCGTCACACCCCGGCCATAACACTCCTGCCGTCACACCCCAGACGTCACACCCCAGCCATCACACTCCTGCCGTCACACTCCTGCCGTCACACCCCAGACGTCACACTCCTGCCGTCACACCCCAGACGTCACACTCCTGCCGTCACACTCCTGCCGTCACACTCCTGCCGTCACACCCCAGACGTCACACTCCTGCCGTCACACCCCAGACGTCACACCCCTGACGTCACACCCCTGATGTCACACTCCTGCCGTCACACCCCAGACGTCACACCCCAGACGTCACACCCCAGACGTCACACCCCTGACGTCACACCCCTGATGTCACACTCCTGCCGTCACACCCCAGACGTCACACCCCAGACGTCACACCCCAGACGTCACACCCCAGAAATCAAACTCCTGCCGTCACACCCCAGACGTCACACCCCAGAAATCACACTCCTGCCGTCACACCCCAGACGTCACACCCCAGAAATCACACTCCTGCCGTCACAGCCCAGACGTCACACCCCAGAAATCACACTCCTGCCGTCACACCCCAGACGTCACACTCCAGAAATCACACTCCTGCCGTCACACCCCAGACGTCACACTCCTGCCGTCACATCCCAGACGTCACACTCCTGCCGTCACACCCCAGAAATCACACTCCTGCCGTCACACTCCTGCCGTCACACCCCAGACGTCACACCCCAGACGTCACACTCCGGCCGTCACACTCCTACCGTCACACCCCAGACGTCACACCCCAGACGTCACACTACTGCCGTCACACCCCAGACGTCACTCCCCTGCCGTCACACCCCGGCCATAACACTCCTGCCGTCACACCCCAGACGTCACACCCCAGCCGTCACACTCCTGCCGTCACACTCCTGCCGTCACACCCCAGATGTCACACTCCTGCCGTCACACCCCAGACGTCACACTCCTGCCGTCACACTCCTGCCGTCACACCCCAGATGTCACACTCCTGCCGTCACACTCCTGCCGTCACACCCCAGACGTCACACTCCTGCCGTCACACCCCAGAAATCACACTCCTGCCGTCACACTCCTGCCGTCACACCCCAGACGTCACACCCCAGACGTCACACCCCAGACGTCACACTCCTGCCGTCACACTCCTGCCGTCACACTCCTGCCGTCACATCCCAGACGTCACACCCCAGCCGTCACACTCCTGCCGTCACACCCCAGATGTCACACTTCTGCCGTCACACTCCTGCTGTCAAACCCCAGACGTCACACTACTGGCGTCACACCCCAGACGTCACACTCCTGCCGTCACACCCCAGAAATCACACTCCTGCCGTCAAACCCCAGAGGTCACACCCCAGACGTCACACTACTGCCGTCACACCCCAGACGTCACACTACTGCCGTCACACCCCAGACGTCACACTACTGGCGTCACACCCCAGACGTCACACTCCTGCCGTCACACCCCAGACGTCACACTCCTGCCGTCACACCCCAGACGTCACACCCCTGCCGTCACACCCCAGACGTCACACTCCTGCCATCACACCCCAGACGTCACACTCCTGCCGTCACACTCCTGACGTCACACCCCAGACGTCACACCCCAGATGTCACACTCCTGCTGTCACACCCCAGACATCACACCCCTGCCGTCACACTCCTGCCGTCACACCCCAGACGTCACACTAATGCCGTCACACCCCAGAAATCACACTCCTGCCGTCACACTACTGCCGTCACACCCCAGACGTCACACTCCCGCCGTCACACCCCAGACGTCACACTCCTGCCGTCACACCCCAGAAATCACACTCCTGCCGTCACACTACTGCCGTCACACCCCAGACGTCACACTCACGCCGTCACACCCCAGACGTCACACTCCTGCCGTCACACCCCAGAAATCACACTCCTGCCGTCACACTACTGCCGTCACACCCCAGACGTCACACTCCCGCCGTCACACCCCAGACGTCACACTCCTGCCGTCACACTCCTGCCGTCACACCCCAGACATCACACTCCTGCCGTCACACCCTAGACGTCACACTCCTGCCGTCACACTCCTGCCGTCACACCCCAGACGTCACACCCCAGACGTCACACCCCGGCCGTCACACCCCGGCCGTCACACCCCGGCCGTCACACTCCGGCCGTCACACTCCGGCCGTCACACTCCTGCCGTCACACCCCAGACGTCACACTCCTGCCGTCACACCCCAGACGTCACACCCCAGACGTCACACCCCAGAAATCAAACTCCTGCCGTCACACCCCAGACGTCACACCCCAGAAATCACACTCCTGCCGTCACACCCCAGACGTCACACCCCAGAAATCACACTCCTGCCGTCACACCCCAGACGTCACACCCCAGGAATCACACTCCTGCTGTCACACCCCAGACGTCACACTCCAGAAATCACACTCCTGCCGTCACACCCCAGATGCCACTCCTGCCGTCACACTCCTGCCGTCACACCCCAGACGTCACACTCCTGCCGTCACACCCCAGACGTCACACCGCAGACGTCACACTCCTGCCGTCACACCCCAGACGTCACACTACTGCCGTCACACCCCAGACGTCACACCCCTGCCGTCACACCCCGGCCATAACACTCCTGCCGTCACACCCCAGACGTCACACCCCAGCTGTCACACTCCTGCCCTCACACCCCAGACGTCACACTCCTGCCGTCACACTCCTGCCGTCATACCCCAGAAATCACACTCCTGCCGTCACACTCCTGCCGTCACACCCCAGACGTCACACTCCTGCCGTCACACTCCTGCCGTCACACCCCAGACGTCACACCCCAGACGTCACACTACTGCCGTCACACCCCAGACGTCACACCCCTGCCGTCACACCCCGGCCGTCACACCCCAGACGTCACACCCCAGCTGTCACACTCCTGCCGTCACACTGCTGCCGTCACACCCCAGACGTCACACTCCTGCCATCACACCCCAGCCGTCACACTCCTGCCATCACACCCCAGACGTCACACTCCTGCCGTCACACCCCAGACGTCACACTCCTGCCATCACACCCCAGACGTCACACTCCTGCCGTCACTCCCCAGAAATCACACTCCTGCCGTCACACTCATGCCGTCACACCCCTGCCGTCACACCCCTGCCGTCACACCCCAGACGTCACACTCCTGCCGTCACACCCCAGACGTCACACTCCTGCCGTCACACCCCAGAAATCACACTCCTGCCGTCACACTCCTGCCGTCACACCCCAGACGTCACACTACTGCCGTCACACCCCAGACGTCACACCCCTGCCGTCACACCCCGGCCATAACACTCCTGCCGTCACACCCCAGACGTCACACCCCAGCTGTCACACTCCTGCCCTCACACCCCAGACGTCACACTCCTGCCGTCACACTCCTGCCGTCATACCCCAGAAATCACACTCCTGCCGTCACACTCCTGCCGTCACACCCCAGACGTCACACTCCTGCCGTCACACTCCTGCCGTCACACCCCAGACGTCACACCCCAGACGTCACACTACTGCCGTCACACCCCAGACGTCACACCCCTGCCGTCACACCCCGGCCGTCACACCCCAGACGTCACACCCCAGCTGTCACACTCCTGCCGTCACACTGCTGCCGTCACACCCCAGACGTCACACTCCTGCCATCACACCCCAGCCGTCACACTCCTGCCATCACACCCCAGACGTCACACTCCTGCCGTCACACCCCAGACGTCACACTCCTGCCATCACACCCCAGACGTCACACTCCTGCCGTCACTCCCCAGAAATCACACTCCTGCCGTCACACTCATGCCGTCACACCCCTGCCGTCACACCCCTGCCGTCACACCCCAGACGTCACACTCCTGCCGTCACACCCCAGACGTCACACTCCTGCCGTCACACCCCAGAAATCACACTCCTGCCGTCACACTCCTGCCGTCACACCCCAGACGTCACACCCCAGACGTCACACCCCAGACGTCACACTCCTACCGTCACACCCCAGACGTCACACCCCAGACGTCACACTACTGCCGTCACACCCCAGACGTCACTCCCCTGCCGTCACACCCCGGCCATAACACTCCTGCCGTCACACCCCAGACGTCACACCCCAGCCGTCACACTCCTGCCGTCACACTCCTGCCGTCACACCCCAGATGTCACACTCCTGCCGTCACACCCCAGACGTCACACTCCTGCCGTCACATCCCAGACGTCACACTCCTGCCGTC
This sequence comes from Heptranchias perlo, assembly GCF_035084215.1. Taxonomy (NCBI): domain Eukaryota; kingdom Metazoa; phylum Chordata; class Chondrichthyes; order Hexanchiformes; family Hexanchidae; genus Heptranchias; species Heptranchias perlo. Next base: position 99,852 of record NW_027139470.1, read on the forward strand.
AAACCCCAGAGGTCACACCCCAGACGTCACACTACTGCCGTCACACCCCAGACGTCACACTACTGCCGTCACACCCCAGACGTCACACTACTGGCGTCACACCCTAGACGTCACACTCCTGCCGTCACACCCCAGACGTCACACCCCTGCCGTCACACCCCAGACGTCACACTCCTGCCATCACACCCCAGACGTCACACTCCTGCCGTCACACTCCTGCTGTCACACCCCAGACATCACACCCCTGCCGTCACACTCCTGCCGTCACTCCCCAGACGTCACACTCCTGCCGTCACACCCCAGAAATCACACTCCTGCCGTCACACTACTGCCGTCACACCCCAGACGTCACACTCCCGCCGTCACACCCCAGACGTCACACTCCTGCCGTCACACCCCAGAAATCACACTCCTGCCGTCACACTACTGCCGTCACACCCCAGACGTCACACTCCCGCCGTCACACCCCAGACGTCACACTCCTGCCGTCACACTCCTGCCGTCACACCCCAGACGTCACACTCCTGCCGTCACACCCTAGACGTCACACTCCTGCCGTCACACTCCTGCCGTCACACCCCAGACGTCACACCCCAGACGTCACACCCCGGCCGTCACACTCCGGCCGTCACACGCCGGCCGTCACACTTCTGTCGTCACACCCCAGACGTCACACTCCTGCCGTCACACCCCAGACGTCACACCCCAGACGTCACACCCCAGAAATCAAACTCCTGCCGTCACACCCCAGACGTCACACCCCAGAAATCACACTCCTGCCGTCACACCCCAGACGTCACACCCCAGAAATCACACTCCTGCCGTCACACCCCAGACGTCACACCCCAGAAATCACACTCCTGCTGTCACACCCCAGACGTCACACTCCAGAAATCACACTCCTGCCGTCACACCCCAGATGCCACTCCTGCCGTCACACTCCTGCCGTCACACCCCAGACGTCACACTCCTGCCGTCACACCCCAGACGTCACACCGCAGACGTCACACTCCTGCCGTCACACCCCAGACGTCACACATCTGCCGTCACACCCCAGAGGTCACACCCCTGCCGTCACACCCCGGCCATAACACTCCTGCCGTCACACCCCAGACGTCACACCCCAGCTGTCACACTCCTGCCGTCACACTCCTGCCGTCACACCCCAGATGTCACACTCCTGCCGTCACACCCCAGATGCCACTCCTGCCGTCACACTCCTGCCGTCACACCCCAGACGTCACACTCCTGCCGTCACACCCCAGACGTCACACTCCTGCCGTCACACCCCAGACGTCACACTACTGCCGTCACACCCCAGACGTCACACTCCTGCCGTCACACCCCAGACGTCACACCCCAGCTGTCACACTCCTGCCGTCACACCCCAGATGTCACACTCCTGCCGTCACACCCCAGACGTCACACTCCTGCCGTCACATCCCAGACGTCACACTCCTGCCGTCACACCCCAGACGTCACACTCCTGCCGTCACACCCCAGACGTCACACCCCAGACGTCACACCCCAGATGTCACACTCCTGCCGTCACACCCCATACGTCACACTCCTGCCGTCACACCCCAGACGTCACACTCCTGCCGTCACACCCCAGATGTCACACTCCTGCCGTCACACTCCTGCCGTCACACCCCAGACGTCACACTCCTGCCGTCACACTCCTGCCGTCACACCCCAGACGTCACACCCCAGACGTCACACCGCAGACGTCACACTCCTGCCGTCACACCCCAGACGTCACTCCCCTGCCGTCACACCCCGGCCATAACACTCCTGCCGTCACACCCCAGACGTCACACCCCAGCCATCACACTCCTGCCGTCACACCCCAGACGTCACACTCCTGCCGTCACACCCCAGACGTCACACTCCTGCCGTCACACTCCTGCCGTCACACCCCAGACGTCACACTCCTGCCGTCACACCCCAGACGTCACACCCCTGACGTCACACCCCTGATGTCACACTCCTGCCGTCACACCCCAGACGTCACACCCCAGACGTCACACCCCAGAAATCAAACTCCTGCCGTCACACCCCAGACGTCACACCCCAGAAATCACACTCCTGCCGTCACACCCCAGACGTCACACCCCAGAAATCACACTCCTGCTGTCACACCCCAGACGTCACACTCCAGAAATCACACTCCTGCCGTCACACCCCAGATGCCACTCCTGCCGTCACACTCCTGCCGTCACACCCCAGACGTCACACTCCTGCCGTCACACCCCAGACGTCACACCGCAGACGTCACACTCCTGCCGTCACACCCCAGACGTCACACTACTGCCGTCACACCCCAGACGTCACACTACTGCCGTCACACCCCAGACGTCACACCCCTGCCGTCACACCCTGGCCATAACACTCCTGCCGTCACACCCCAGACGTTACACCCCAGCTGTCACACTCCTGCCGTCACACTCCTGCCGTCACACCCCAGATGTCACACTCCTGCCGTCACACCCCAGATGCCACTCCTGCCGTCACACTCCTGCCGTCACACCCCAGACGTCACACTCCTGCCGTCACACCCCAGACGTCACACTACTGCCGTCACACCCCAGACGTCACACTCCTGCCGTCACACCCCAGACGTCACACCCCAGCTGTCACACTCCTGCCGTCACACTCCTGCCGTCACACCCCAGATGTCACACTCCTGCCGTCACACCCCAGACGTCACACTCCTGCCGTCACATCCCAGACGTCACACTCCTGCCGTCACACCCCAGACGTCACACTCCTGCCGTCACACCCCAGACGTCACACTCCTGCCGTCACACCCCAGACGTCACACTCCTGCCGTCACACCCCAGACGTCACACTCCTGCCGTCACACCCCAGACGTCACACTCCTGCCGTCACACTCCTGCCGTCACACCCCAGACGTCACACTCCTGCCGTCACACCCCAGACGTCACACCCCAGACGTCACACCGCAGACGTCACACTCCTGCCGTCACACCCCAGACGTCACACTACTGCCGTCACACCCCAGACGTCACTCCCCTGCCGTCACACCCCGGCCATAACACTCCTGCCGTCACACCCCAGACGTCACACCCCAGCCGTCACACTCCTGCCGTCACACCCCAGACGTCACACCCCAGCCGTCACACTCCTGCCGTCACACTCCTGCCGTCACACCCCAGACGTCACACTACTGCCGTCACACCCCAGACGTCACTCCCCTGCCGTCACACCCCGGCCATAACACTCCTGCCGTCACACCCCAGACGTCACACCCCAGATGTCACACTCCTGCCGTCACACCCCAGACGTCACAACCCAGCCGTCACACTCCTGCCGTCACACTCCTGCCGTCACACTCCTGCCGTCACACCCCAGACGTCACACTCCTGCCGTCACACCCCAGACGTCACACTCCTGCCGTCACACTCCTGCCGTCACACCCCAGACGTCACACTCCTGCCGTCACACCCCAGATGTCACACTCCTGCCGTCACACCCCAGACGTCACACTCCTGCCGTCACACTCCTGCCGTCACACCCCAGACGTCACACTCCTGCCGTCACACCCCAGACGTCACACTCCTGCCGTCACACTCCTGCCGTCACACCCCAGACGTCACACTCCTGTCGTCACACCCCAGATGTCACACTCCTGCCGTCACACCCCAGACGTCACACTCCTGCCGTCACACCCCAGACGTCACACTCCTGCCGTCACACCCCAGACGTCACACTCCTGCCGTCACACCCCAGATGTCACACTCCTGCCGTCACACCCCAGACGTCACACTCCTGCCGTCACACCCCAGACGTCACACTCCTGCCGTCACACTCCTGCCGTCACACCCCAGATGGCACACTCCTGCCGTCACACCCCAGACGTCACACTCCTGCCGTGACACTCCTGCCGTCACACCCCAGATGTCACACTCCTGCCGTCACACCCCAGACGTCACACTCCTGCCGTCACACTCCTGCCGTCACACTCCTGCCGTCACACCCCAGACGTCACACCCCAGACGTCACACCCCAGACGTCACACTCCTGCCGTCACACCCCAGACGTCACACTCCTGCCGTCACACCCCAGAAATCACACTCCTGCCGTCACACTCCTGCCGTCACACCCCAGACGTCACACCCCTGCCGTCACACCCCAGACGTCACACCCCTGCCGTCACACTCCTGCCGTCACACCCCAGACGTCACACCCCAGCCGTCACACTCCTGCCGTCACACTCCTGCCGTCACACCACTGCCGTCACACCCCAGACGTCACACCCCAGACGTCACACCCCAGAAATCACACTCCTGCCGTCACACCCCAGACGTCACACCCCTGCCGTCACACTCCTGCCGTCACACTCCTGCCATCACACTCCTGCCGTCACACCCCAGACGTCACACTCCTGCCGTCACACTCCTGCCGTCACACCCCAGACGTCACACCCCAGACGTCACACCGCAGACGTCACACTCCTGCCGTCACACCCCAGACGTCACACTACTGCCGTCACACCCCAGACGTCACTCCCCTGCCGTCACACCCCGGCCATAACACTCCTGCCGTCACACCCCAGACGTCACACCCCAGCCGTCACACTACTGCCGTCACACCCCAGACGTCACACCTCAGCCGTCACACTCCTGCCGTCACACTCCTGCCGTCACACCCCAGACGTCACACTACTGCCGTCACTCCCCAGACGTCACTCCCCTGCCGTCACACCCCGGCCATAACACTCCTGCCGTCACACCCCAGACGTCACACCCCAGATGTCACACTCCTGCCGTCACACCCCAGACGTCACAACCCAGCCGTCACACTCCTGCCGTCACACTCCTGCCGTCACACTCCTGCCGTCACACTACTGCCGTCACACCCCAGACGTCACACTCCTGCCGTCACACCCCAGACGTCACACTCCTGCCGTCACACTCGTGCCGTCACACCCCAGACGTCACACTCCTGCCGTCACACCCCAGATGTCACACTCCTGCCGTCACACCCCAGACATCACACCCCTGCCGTCACACTCCTGCCGTCACACCCCAGACGTCACACTCCTGCCGTCACACCCCAGAAATCACACTCCTGCCGTCACACTACTGCCGTCACACCCCAGACGTCACACTCCCGCCGTCACACCCCAGACGTCACACTCCTGCCGTCACACCCCAGAAATCACACTCCTGCCGTCACACTACTGCCGTCACACCCCAGACGTCACACTCACGCCGTCACACCCCAGACGTCACACTCCTGCCGTCACACCCCAGAAATCACACTCCTGCCGTCACACTACTGCCGTCACACCCCAGACGTCACACTCCCGCCGTCACACCCCAGACGTCACACTCCTGCCGTCACACTCCTGCCGTCACACCCCAGACATCACACTCCTGCCGTCACACCCTAGACGTCACACTCCTGCCGTCACACTCCTGCCGTCACACCCCAGACGTCACACCCCAGACGTCACACCCCGGCCGTCACACCCCGGCCGTCACACCCCGGCCGTCACACTCCGGCCGTCACACTCCGGCCGTCACACTCCTGCCGTCACACCCCAGACGTCACACTCCTGCCGTCACACCCCAGACGTCACACCCCAGACGTCACACCCCAGAAATCAAACTCCTGCCGTCACACCCCAGACGTCACACCCCAGAAATCACACTCCTGCCGTCACACCCCAGACGTCACACCCCAGAAATCACACTCCTGCCGTCACACCCCAGACGTCACACCCCAGGAATCACACTCCTGCTGTCACACCCCAGACGTCACACTCCAGAAATCACACTCCTGCCGTCACACCCCAGATGCCACTCCCAGACGTCACACCCCAGAAATCACACTCCTGCCGTCACACCCCAGACGTCACACCCCAGGAATCACACTCCTGCTGTCACACCCCAGACGTCACACTCCAGAAATCACACTCCTGCCGTCACACCCCAGATGCCACTCCTGCCGTCACACTCCTGCCGTCACACCCCAGACGTCACACTCCTGCCGTCACACCCCAGACGTCACACCGCAGACGTCACACTCCTGCCGTCACACCCCAGACGTCACACTACTGCCGTCACACCCCAGACGTCACACCCCTGCCGTCACACCCCGGCCATAACACTCCTGCCGTCACACCCCAGACGTCACACCCCAGCTGTCACACTCCTGCCCTCACACCCCAGACGTCACACTCCTGCCGTCACACTCCTGCCGTCATACCCCAGAAATCACACTCCTGCCGTCACACTCCTGCCGTCACACCCCAGACGTCACACTCCTGCCGTCACACTCCTGCCGTCACACCCCAGACGTCACACCCCAGACGTCACACTACTGCCGTCACACCCCAGACGTCACACCCCTGCCGTCACACCCCGGCCGTCACACCCCAGACGTCACACCCCAGCTGTCACACTCCTGCCGTCACACTGCTGCCGTCACACCCCAGACGTCACACTCCTGCCATCACACCCCAGCCGTCACACTCCTGCCATCACACCCCAGACGTCACACTCCTGCCGTCACACCCCAGACGTCACACTCCTGCCATCACACCCCAGACGTCACACTCCTGCCGTCACTCCCCAGAAATCACACTCCTGCCGTCACACTCATGCCGTCACACCCCTGCCGTCACACCCCTGCCGTCACACCCCAGACGTCACACTCCTGCCGTCACACCCCAGACGTCACACTCCTGCCGTCACACCCCAGAAATCACACTCCTGCCGTCACACTCCTGCCGTCACACCCCAGACGTCACACCCCAGACGTCACACCCCAGACGTCACACTCCTACCGTCACACCCCAGACGTCACACCCCAGACGTCACACTACTGCCGTCACACCCCAGACGTCACTCCCCTGCCGTCACACCCCGGCCATAACACTCCTGCCGTCACACCCCAGACGTCACACCCCAGCCGTCACACTCCTGCCGTCACACTCCTGCCGTCACACCCCAGATGTCACACTCCTGCCGTCACACCCCAGACGTCACACTCCTGCCGTCAAACCCCAGAGGTCACACCCCAGACGTCACACTACTGCCGTCACACCCCAGACGTCACACTACTGCCGTCACACCCCAGACGTCACACTACTGGCGTCACACCCTAGACGTCACACTCCTGCCGTCACACCCCAGACGTCACACCCCTGCCGTCACACCCCAGACGTCACACTCCTGCCATCACACCCCAGACGTCACACTCCTGCCGTCACACTCCTGCTGTCACACCCCAGACATCACACCCCTGCCGTCACACTCCTGCCGTCACTCCCCAGACGTCACACTCCTGCCGTCACACCCCAGAAATCACACTCCTGCCGTCACACTACTGCCGTCACACCCCAGACGTCACACTCCCGCCGTCACACCCCAGACGTCACACTCCTGCCGTCACACCCCAGAAATCACACTCCTGCCGTCACACTACTGCCGTCACACCCCAGACGTCACACTCCCGCCGTCACACCCCAGACGTCACACTCCTGCCGTCACACTCCTGCCGTCACACCCCAGACGTCACACTCCTGCCGTCACACCCTAGACGTCACACTCCTGCCGTCACACTCCTGCCGTCACACCCCAGACGTCACACCCCAGACGTCACACCCCGGCCGTCACACTCCGGCCGTCACACTCCGGCCGTCACACGCCGGCCGTCACACTTCTGTCGTCACACCCCAGACGTCACACTCCTGCCGTCACACCCCAGACGTCACACCCCAGACGTCACACCCCAGAAATCAAACTCCTGCCGTCACACCCCAGACGTCACACCCCAGAAATCACACTCCTGCCGTCACACCCCAGACGTCACACCCCAGAAATCACACTCCTGCCGTCACACCCCAGACGTCACACCCCAGAAATCACACTCCTGCTGTCACACCCCAGACGTCACACTCCAGAAATCACACTCCTGCCGTCACACCCCAGATGCCACTCCTGCCGTCACACCCCAGACGTCACACTCCTGCCGTCACACCCCAGACGTCACACCGCAGACGTCACACTCCTGCCGTCACACCCCAGACGTCACACATCTGCCGTCACACCCCAGAGGTCACACCCCTGCCGTCACACCCCGGCCATAACACTCCTGCCGTCACACCCCAGACGTCACACCCCAGCTGTCACACTCCTGCCGTCACACTCCTGCCGTCACACCCCAGATGTCACACCCCAGATGTCACACTCCTGCCGTCACACCCCAGATGCCACTCCTGCCGTCACACTCCTGCCGTCACACCCCAGACGTCACACTCCTGCCGTCACACCCCAGACGTCACACTCCTGCCGTCACACCCCAGACGTCACACTACTGCCGTCACACCCCAGACGTCACACTCCTGCCGTCACACCCCAGACGTCACACCCCAGCTGTCACACTCCTGCCGTCACACCCCAGATGTCACACTCCTGCCGTCACACCCCAGACGTCACACTCCTGCCGTCACATCCCAGACGTCACACTCCTGCCGTCACACCCCAGACGTCACACTCCTGCCGTCACACCCCAGACGTCACACCCCAGACGTCACACCCCAGATGTCACACTCCTGCCGTCACACCCCATACGTCACACTCCTGCCGTCACACCCCAGACGTCACACTCCTGCCGTCACACCCCAGATGTCACACTCCTGCCGTCACACTCCTGCCGTCACACCCCAGACGTCACACTCCTGCCGTCACACTCCTGCCGTCACACCCCAGACGTCACACCCCAGACGTCACACCGCAGACGTCACACTCCTGCCGTCACACCCCAGACGTCACTCCCCTGCCGTCACACCCCGGCCATAACACTCCTGCCGTCACACCCCAGACGTCACACCCCAGCCATCACACTCCTGCCGTCACACCCCAGACGTCACACTCCTGCCGTCACACCCCAGACGTCACACTCCTGCCGTCACACTCCTGCCGTCACACCCCAGACGTCACACTCCTGCCGTCACACCCCAGACGTCACACCCCTGACGTCACACCCCTGATGTCACACTCCTGCCGTCACACCCCAGACGTCACACCCCAGACGTCACACCCCAGAAATCAAACTCCTGCCGTCACACCCCAGACGTCACACCCCAGAAATCACACTCCTGCCGTCACACCCCAGACGTCACATTCCCCCCGTCACACCACAGACGTCACACACCCGACGTCACAATCCAGACGTCACACTCCAGACGTCACACTCCCGCCGTCACACTCCAGACGCCACACTCCCCGTCACACCACAGATGTCACACTCCCGCCGTCACACCCCAGACGTCACATTCCCCCCGTCACACCACAGACGTCACACACCCGACGTCACAATCCAGACGTCACACTCCAGACGTCACACTCCAGACGTCACACTCCAGACATCACACTCCAGACGTCACACTCCCCCTGTCACACCCCAGACGTCACACCCCTGCCGTCACACCCCAGACGTCACACTCCTGCCGTCACACCCCAGACATCACACTCCAGCCGTCACACTCCTGCCGTCACACCCCTGCCGTCACACTCCTGCCGTCACACCCCAGACGTCACACTCCTGCCGTCACACCCCAGATGTCACACTCCTGCCGTCACACTCCTGCCGTCACACTCCTGCCGTCACACTCCAGACGTCACACTCCAGACGTCACACTCCTGACGTCACATTCCTGCCGTCACACCCCAGAAATCACACTCCTGCCGTCACACTCCTGCCGTCACACCCCAGACGTCACACCCCAGACGTCACACTCCTGCCGTCACACCCCAGATGTCACACTCCTGCCGTCACACTCCTGCCGTCACACTCCAGACGTCACACTACAGACGTCACACTCCCGCCGTCACAACCCAGAAGTCACACTCCCACCGTCACACCCCAGACGTCACACCCCCGCCATCACACCCAAGACGTCACACCCCCGCCGTCACATCTCAGACGCCACACCCCAGACGTCACAACCCCACCGACACACCCCTGCCGTCACACCCCAGACGTCACACTCCTGCCGTCACACCCCACCAACAACCCCCGCCGTCACACCCCAGACGTCACAGTCCTACCGTCACACCCCAGACATCACACTCCCGCCGTCACACTCCTGCCGTCACACCCCAGACGTCACACTCCTGCCGTCACACCCCCGACGTCACACCCCAGACGTCACACTCCCGCCGTCACACCCCAGACATCACACTCCTGCCGTCACACCCCAGACGTCACACTCCTGCCGTCACACCCCGGACATCACACTCCCGCTGTCACACTCCTGCCGTCACACCCCAGACGTCACACTCCCCGTCACACCCAGACATCACACTCCTGCCGTCACACCCCAGACGTCACACTCCCGCTGTCACACTCCTGCCGTCACACCCCAGACGTCACACTCCCCCGTCACACCCCAGACGTCACCCCCCCCGCCGTCACATCTCAGACATCACACCCCAGACGTCACACCCCAGACGTCACACTCCTGCCGTCACACCCCCACCGACACACCCCTGCCGTCACACCCCAGACGTCACACTCCCGCCATCACAACCCAGACGTCATACCCCAGACGTCACACTCCTGCCGTCACACCCAGACGTCACACTCCTGCCATCACACCCCAGACGTCACACCACCGACGTCACATCTCAGACGCCACACCCCAGACGTCACAACCCCACCGACACACCCCTGCCGTCACACCACAGACATCACACTCCTGCCGTCACACCCCACCAACACCCCGCCGCCGTCACACCCCAGACATCACAGTCATGCCGTCACACCCCAGACGTCACACTCCCGCTGTCACACTCCTGCCGTCACACCCCAGACGTCACACTCCTGCCGTCACACTCCCGCCGTCACACCCCAGACGTCACACTCCCGCCGTCACACCCCAGACGTCACACTCCCGCCGTCACATCCCAGAAGTCACACTCCTGCCGTCACACTCCTGCAGTCACACCCAGACGTCACACTCCCCCGTCACACCCCAGACATCACACTCCTGCCATCATAGCCCGGACGTCACACCCCAGACGTCACCCCCCACCCCCCGCCGTCACATCTCAGACATCACACCCCAGACGTCACACTCCTGCCGTCACACTCCCACCGACACACCCTGCCGTCACACCCCAGATGTCACACTCCTGCCGTCGCACCCCAGACGTCACACTCCCGCCGTCGCACCACAGACGTCACACTCCCGCCGTCGCAACACAGACGTCACACTCCCGCTGTCACAACCCAGACGTCACACTCCTGCCGTCACACCCCAGACGTCACACTCCTGCCGTCACACCCCAGACGTCACACTCCTGCCATCACACCCCAGACATCACACTCCTGCCATCATAGCCCGGACGTCACACCCCAGACGTCACCCCACCCCGGCGTCACATCTCAGACATCACACCCCAGACGTCACACTCCTGCCATCACACTCCAGATGTCACACTCCCGCCGTCACACGCCAGACATCACGCCCCTGCCATCATACCCCGGACGTCACACTCCCGCCGTCACACTCCCGCCGTCACACCCCAGACGTCACACCCCAGACGTCACACCACCACCGTCACACCACAGACGTCACACTCCTGCCGTCACACCCCAGATGTCACACTCCTGCCGTCACACCCCAGACGTCACACTCCCCGTCACACCCCAGACATCACACTCCTGCCGTCACACCCCAGACGTCACACTCCGGCTGTCACACTCCTGCCGTCACACCCCAGACATCACACTCCCCCGTCACACCCCAGACGTCACCCCCCCCGCCGTCACACGCCAGACATCACACCCCTGCCATCATACCCCGGACGTCACACTCCCGCCGTCACACTCCCGCCGTCACACCCCAGACGTCACACCCCAGACGTCACACCACCACCGTCACACCACAGACGTCACACTCCTGCCGTCACACCCCAGATGTCACACTCCTGCCGTCACACCCCAGACGTCACACCCTGCCGTCACACCCCAGACGTCACACTCCTGCCTCACACCCCCAGACGTCACACCCCAGACATCACACCCCAGACGTCACACCCCTGCCGTCACACCCCAGACGTCACACACCAGCCGTCACCCTGCCGTCACACCCAGACTCACACCCCAGACGTCACACCCCACCAGACACACACCTGCCGTCACACCCCAGACGTCACACTCCTGCCGTCACACCCGCGTCACACCCAGACGTCACAGACCCCTCACACTCCTGCCGTCACCCAGACACTCCTGCCGTCACACCGCCGTCACACCCCAGACGTCACACTCCCCCATCACACCCCAGACGTCACCCCCCCCCGCCGTCACACCCCAGACGTCACACCCAGACGTCACACTCCTGCCGTCACACCCCCGCCGTCACACCCAGACGTCACACTCCCCCATCACACCCCAGACGTCACCCCCCCCCCCGCCGTCACATCTCAGACATCACACCCCTGCCGTCACACCCCAGACGTCACACTCCCGCCGTCACAACCCAGACGTCATACCCCAGACGTCACACTACTGCCGTCACACCCCAGACGTCACACTCCTGCCATCACACTCCAGACGTCACACCACCGACGTCACATCTCAGACGCCACACCCCAGACGTCACAACCCCACCGACACACCCCTGCCGTCACACCCCAGACATCACACTCCTGCCGTCACACCCCACCAACACCCCGCCGCCGTCACACCCCAGACATCACAGTCATGCCGTCACACCCCAGACGTCACACTCCCGCTGTCACACTCCTGCCGTCACACCCCAGACGTCACACTCCTGCCGTCACACCCCCGCCGTCACACTCCCGCCGTCACACCCCAGACGTCACACTCCCGCCGTCACATCCCAGAAGTCACACTCCGGCCGTCACACTCCTGCAGTCACACCCCAGACGTCACACTCCCCCGTCACACCCCAGACATCACACTCCTGCCATCATAGCCCGGACGTCACACCCCAGACGTCACACCCCAGACGTCACCCCCCACCCCCCGCCGTCACATCTCAGACATCACACCCCAGACGTCACACTCCTGCCGTCACACTCCCACCGACACACCCCTGCCGTCACACCCCAGATGTCACACTCCTGCCGTCGCACCCCAGACGTCACACTCCCGCCATCGCACCACAGACGTCACACTCCCGCCGTCGCAACACAGACGTCACACTCCCGCTGTCACAACCCAGACGTCACACTCCTGCCGTCACACCCCAGACGTCACACTCCTGCCATCACACCCCAGACATCACTCCTGCCATCACACCCCAGACATCACAGTCATGCCGTCACACCCCAGACGTCACACTCCCGCTGTCACACTCCTGCCGTCACACCCCAGACGTCACACTCCTGCCGTCACACCCCCGCCGTCACACCCCAGACGTCACACTCCCGCCGTCACACCCCAGACGTCACACTCCCGCCGTCACATCCCAGAAGTCACACTCCGGCCGTCACACTCCTGCAGTCACACCCCAGACGTCACACTCCCCCGTCACACCCCACCCCCCGCCGTCACATCTCAGACATCACACTCCTGCCATCATAGCCCGGACGTCACACCCCAGACGTCACACCCCAGACGTCACCCCCCACCCCCCGCCGTCACATCTCAGACATCACACCCCAGACGTCACACTCCTGCCGTCACACTCCCACCGACACACCCCTGCCGTCACACCCCAGATGTCACACTCCTGCCGTCGCACCCCAGACGTCACACTCCCGCCGTCGCACCACAGACGTCACACTCCCGCCGTCGCAACACAGACGTCACACTCCCGCCGTCGCACCACAGACATCACACTCCCGCCGTCGCACCACAGACATCACACTCCCGCTGTCACAACCCAGACGTCACACTCCTGCCGTCACACCCCAGACGTCACACTCCTGCCATCACACCCCAGACATCACACTCCTGCCATCACACCCCAGACGTCACCCCACCCCGGCGTCACATCTCAGACATCACACCCCAGACGTCACACTCCCGCCGTCACACGCCAGACATCACATCCCTGCCATCATACCCCGGACGTCACACTCCCGCCGTCACACTCCCGCCGTCACACCCCAGACATCACACACCAGACGTCACACCACCACCGTCACACCACAGACGTCACACTCCTGCCGTCACACCCCAGATGTCACACTCCTGCCGTCACACCCCAGATGTCACACTCCTGCCGTCACACCCCAGACGTCACACTCCCGCCGTCACACCCCCGCCGTCACATCTCACACATCACACCCCAGACGTCACACGCCAGACGTCACACTCCTGCCGTCACACCCCAGATGTCACACTCCTGCCGTCACACCCCAGACGTCACACTCCCGCCGTCACATCTCACACATCACACCCCAGACGTCACACCCCAGACATCACACTCCTGCCGTCACACCCCAGACGGCACACTCCTGCCGTCACACTCCTGCCGTCACACCCCAGACGTCACACTCCCGCCGTCACACTCCCGCCGTCACACTCCCGCCGTCACACCCCAGACGTCACACCCCAGATGTCACACCACCACCGTCACACCACAGACGTCACACTCCTGCCGTCACACCCCAGATGTCACACTCCTGCCGTCACACCCCAGACATCACACTCCTGCCGTCACACCCCAGATGGCACACTCCTGCCGTCACACCCCAGATGGCACACCCCTGCCGTCACACCCCAGATGGCACACCCCTGCCGTCACACCCCAGACATCACACTCCCCCGTCACACCCCAGACATCACACTCCCCCGTCACACCCCAGACATCACACTCCTGCCAACATAGCCCGGACGTCACACCCCAGACGTCACCCCTCCCCGCCGTCACATCTCAGACATCACACGCCAGACGTCACACGCCAGACGTCACACTCCTGCGATCACACCCCCGCCGTAACACCCCCACCGACACACCCCTGCCATCATACCCCGGACGTCACACTCCCGCCGTCACACCCCAGAAGTCACACTCCCGCCGTCACATCCCAGAAGTCACACTCCCGCCGTCACACTCCCGACGTCACACTCCCGCCGTCACGCTCCAGACGTCACACTCCCGCCGTCACACCCCAGACGTCACACCCCAGACGTCACACTCCCGCCGTCACACTCCAGACGTCACACTCCAGACGCCACACTCCAGACGCCACACTCCCCCTGTCACACCACAGATGTCACACTCCCGCCGTCACACCCCAGACGTCACATTCCCCCCGTCACACCACAGACGTCATACACCCGACGTCACAATCCAGACGTCACACTCCAGACGTCACACTCCAGACGTCACACTCCCCCTGTCACACCCCAGACGTCACACCCCTGCCGTCACATCCCAGACGTCACACTCCTGCCGTCACACCCCAGACGTCACACTCCTGCCGTCACACTCCTGCCGTCACACCCCTGCCGTCACACCCCTGCCGTCACACTCCTGCCGTCACACCCCAGACGTCACACTCCTGCCGTCACACCCCAGATGTCACACTCCTGCCGTCACACCCCTGCCGTCACACTCCTGCCGTCACACCCCAGACGTCACACTCCTGCCGTCACACCCCAGATGTCACACTCCTGCCGTCACACTCCTGCCGTCACACTCCAGACGTCACACTCCAGACGTCACACTCCAGACGTCACACTCCTGACGTCACACTCCTGCCATCACACCCCAGAAATCACACTCCTGCCGTCACACTCCTGCCGTCACACCCCAGACGTCACACCCCAGACGTCACACTCCTGCCGTCACACCCCAGAAATCACACTCCTGCCGTCACACTCCTGCCGTCACACCCCAGACGTCACACCCCAGACGTCACACTCCTGGCGTCACACCACCGACGTCACACTACTGCCGTCACACCCCAGACGTCACACCCCAGCCGTCACACCCCAGACGTCACACCCCAGCCGTCACACTCCTGCCGTCACACTCCTGCCGTCACACCCCAGATGTCACACTCCTGCCGTCACACCCCAGACGTCACACTCCTGCCGTCACACCCCAGACGTCACACTCCTGCTGTCACACCCCAGAAATCACACTCCTGCCGTCACACCCCAGACGTCACACCCCAGACGTCACACCCCAGACGTCACACCCCAGACGTCACACTCCTGCCGTCACACCCCAGACGTCACACTACTGCCGTCACAACCCTGCCGTCACACTCCTGCCGTCACACTCCTGCCGTCACACCCCAGACGTCACACTCCTGCCGTCACACTCCTGACGTCACACCCCAGACGTCACACTCCTGCCGTCACACCCCAGACGTCACACTCCTGCCGTCACACCCCAGACGTCACACCCCTGACGTCACACCCCTGATGTCACACTCCTGCCGTCACACCCCAGACGTCACACCCCAGACGTCACACCCCAGAAATCAAACTCCTGCCGTCACACCCCAGACGTCACACCCCAGAAATCACACTCCTGCCGTCACACCCCAGACGTCACATTCCCCCCGTCACACCACAGACGTCACACACCCGACGTCACAATCCAGACGTCACACTCCAGACGTCACACTCCCGCCGTCACACTCCAGACGCCACACTCCCCGTCACACCACAGATGTCACACTCCCGCCGTCACACCCCAGACGTCACATTCCCCCCGTCACACCACAGACGTCACACACCCGACGTCACAATCCAGACGTCACACTCCAGACGTCACACTCCAGACGTCACACTCCAGACATCACACTCCAGACGTCACACTCCCCCTGTCACACCCCAGACGTCACACCCCTGCCGTCACACCCCAGACGTCACACTCCTGCCGTCACACCCCAGACATCACACTCCAGCCGTCACACTCCTGCCGTCACACCCCTGCCGTCACACTCCTGCCGTCACACCCCAGACGTCACACTCCTGCCGTCACACCCCAGATGTCACACTCCTGCCGTCACACTCCTGCCGTCACACTCCTGCCGTCACACTCCAGACGTCACACTCCAGACGTCACACTCCTGACGTCACATTCCTGCCGTCACACCCCAGAAATCACACTCCTGCCGTCACACTCCTGCCGTCACACCCCAGACGTCACACCCCAGACGTCACACTCCTGCCGTCACACCCCAGATGTCACACTCCTGCCGTCACACTCCTGCCGTCACACTCCAGACGTCACACTACAGACGTCACACTCCCGCCGTCACAACCCAGAAGTCACACTCCCACCGTCACACCCCAGACGTCACACCCCCGCCATCACACCCAAGACGTCACACCCCCGCCGTCACATCTCAGACGCCACACCCCAGACGTCACAACCCCACCGACACACCCCTGCCGTCACACCCCAGACGTCACACTCCTGCCGTCACACCCCACCAACAACCCCCGCCGTCACACCCCAGACGTCACAGTCCTACCGTCACACCCCAGACATCACACTCCCGCCGTCACACCCCAGACGTCACACTCCTGCCGTCACACCCCCGACGTCACACCCCAGACGTCACACTCCCGCCGTCACACCCCAGACATCACACTCCTGCCGTCACACCCCAGACGTCACACTCCTGCCGTCACACCCCGGACATCACACTCCCGCTGTCACACTCCTGCCGTCACACCCCAGACGTCACACTCCCCGTCACACCCCAGACATCACACTCCTGCCGTCACACCCCAGACGTCACACTCCCGCTGTCACACTCCTGCCGTCACACCCCAGACGTCACACTCCCCCGTCACACCCCAGACGTCACCCCCCCCGCCGTCACATCTCAGACATCACACCCCAGACGTCACACCCCAGACGTCACACTCCTGCCGTCACACCCCCACCGACACACCCCTGCCGTCACACCCCAGACGTCACACTCCCGCCATCACAACCCAGACGTCATACCCCAGACGTCACACTCCTGCCGTCACACCCCAGACGTCACACTCCTGCCATCACACCCCAGACGTCACACCACCGACGTCACATCTCAGACGCCACACCCCAGACGTCACAACCCCACCGACACACCCCTGCCGTCACACCACAGACATCACACTCCTGCCGTCACACCCCACCAACACCCCGCCGCCGTCACACCCCAGACATCACAGTCATGCCGTCACACCCCAGACGTCACACTCCCGCTGTCACACTCCTGCCGTCACACCCCAGACGTCACACTCCTGCCGTCACACCCCCGCCGTCACACCCCAGACGTCACACTCCCGCCGTCACACCCCAGACGTCACACTCCCGCCGTCACATCCCAGAAGTCACACTCCTGCCGTCACACTCCTGCAGTCACACCCCAGACGTCACACTCCCCCGTCACACCCCAGACATCACACTCCTGCCATCATAGCCCGGACGTCACACCCCAGACGTCACCCCCCACCCCCCGCCGTCACATCTCAGACATCACACCCCAGACGTCACACTCCTGCCGTCACACTCCCACCGACACACCCCTGCCGTCACACCCCAGATGTCACACTCCTGCCGTCGCACCCCAGACGTCACACTCCCGCCGTCGCACCACAGACGTCACACTCCCGCCGTCGCAACACAGACGTCACACTCCCGCTGTCACAACCCAGACGTCACACTCCTGCCGTCACACCCCAGACGTCACACTCCTGCCGTCACACCCCAGACGTCACACTCCTGCCATCACACCCCAGACATCACACTCCTGCCATCATAGCCCGGACGTCACACCCCAGACGTCACCCCACCCCGGCGTCACATCTCAGACATCACACCCCAGACGTCACACTCCTGCCATCACACTCCAGATGTCACACTCCCGCCGTCACACGCCAGACATCACGCCCCTGCCATCATACCCCGGACGTCACACTCCCGCCGTCACACTCCCGCCGTCACACCCCAGACGTCACACCCCAGACGTCACACCACCACCGTCACACCACAGACGTCACACTCCTGCCGTCACACCCCAGATGTCACACTCCTGCCGTCACACCCCAGACGTCACACTCCCCGTCACACCCCAGACATCACACTCCTGCCGTCACACCCCAGACGTCACACTCCGGCTGTCACACTCCTGCCGTCACACCCCAGACATCACACTCCCCCGTCACACCCCAGACGTCACCCCCCCCGCCGTCACACGCCAGACATCACACCCCTGCCATCATACCCCGGACGTCACACTCCCGCCGTCACACTCCCGCCGTCACACCCCAGACGTCACACCCCAGACGTCACACCACCACCGTCACACCACAGACGTCACACTCCTGCCGTCACACCCCAGATGTCACACTCCTGCCGTCACACCCCAGACGTCACACCCCAGACATCACACCCCAGACGTCACACCCCAGACGTCACACTCCTGCCGTCACACCCCCACCGACACACCCCTGCCGTCACACCCCAGACGTCACACTCCCGCCATCACAACCCAGACGTCATACCCCAGACGTCACACTCCTGCCGTCACACCCCAGACGTCACACTCCTGCCATCACACCCCAGACGTCACACCACCGACGTCACATCTCAGACGCCACACCCCAGACGTCACAACCCCACCGACACACCCCTGCCGTCACACCCCAGACATCACACTCCTGCCGTCACACCCCACCAACACCCCGCCGCCGTCACACCCCAGACATCACAGTCATGCCGTCACACCCCAGACGTCACACTCCCGCTGTCACACTCCTGCCGTCACACCCCAGACGTCACACTCCTGCCGTCACACCCCCGCCGTCACACCCCAGACGTCACACTCCCCCATCACACCCCAGACGTCACCCCCCCCCGCCGTCACACCCCAGACGTCACACCCCAGACGTCACACTCCTGCCGTCACACCCCCGCCGTCACACCCCAGACGTCACACTCCCCCATCACACCCCAGACGTCACCCCCCCCCCCGCCGTCACATCTCAGACATCACACCCCTGCCGTCACACCCCAGACGTCACACTCCCGCCGTCACAACCCAGACGTCATACCCCAGACGTCACACTACTGCCGTCACACCCCAGACGTCACACTCCTGCCATCACACTCCAGACGTCACACCACCGACGTCACATCTCAGACGCCACACCCCAGACGTCACAACCCCACCGACACACCCCTGCCGTCACACCCCAGACATCACACTCCTGCCGTCACACCCCACCAACACCCCGCCGCCGTCACACCCCAGACATCACAGTCATGCCGTCACACCCCAGACGTCACACTCCCGCTGTCACACTCCTGCCGTCACACCCCAGACGTCACACTCCTGCCGTCACACCCCCGCCGTCACACTCCCGCCGTCACACCCCAGACGTCACACTCCCGCCGTCACATCCCAGAAGTCACACTCCGGCCGTCACACTCCTGCAGTCACACCCCAGACGTCACACTCCCCCGTCACACCCCAGACATCACACTCCTGCCATCATAGCCCGGACGTCACACCCCAGACGTCACACCCCAGACGTCACCCCCCACCCCCCGCCGTCACATCTCAGACATCACACCCCAGACGTCACACTCCTGCCGTCACACTCCCACCGACACACCCCTGCCGTCACACCCCAGATGTCACACTCCTGCCGTCGCACCCCAGACGTCACACTCCCGCCATCGCACCACAGACGTCACACTCCCGCCGTCGCAACACAGACGTCACACTCCCGCTGTCACAACCCAGACGTCACACTCCTGCCATCACACCCCAGACATCACTCCTGCCATCACACCCCAGACATCACAGTCATGCCGTCACACCCCAGACGTCACACTCCCGCTGTCACACTCCTGCCGTCACACCCCAGACGTCACACTCCTGCCGTCACACCCCCGCCGTCACACCCCAGACGTCACACTCCCGCCGTCACACCCCAGACGTCACACTCCCGCCGTCACATCCCAGAAGTCACACTCCGGCCGTCACACTCCTGCAGTCACACCCCAGACGTCACACTCCCCCGTCACACCCCACCCCCCGCCGTCACATCTCAGACATCACACTCCTGCCATCATAGCCCGGACGTCACACCCCAGACGTCACACCCCAGACGTCACCCCCCACCCCCCGCCGTCACATCTCAGACATCACACCCCAGACGTCACACTCCTGCCGTCACACTCCCACCGACACACCCCTGCCGTCACACCCCAGATGTCACACTCCTGCCGTCGCACCCCAGACGTCACACTCCCGCCGTCGCACCACAGACGTCACACTCCCGCCGTCGCAACACAGACGTCACACTCCCGCCGTCGCACCACAGACATCACACTCCCGCCGTCGCACCACAGACATCACACTCCCGCTGTCACAACCCAGACGTCACACTCCTGCCGTCACACCCCAGACGTCACACTCCTGCCATCACACCCCAGACATCACACTCCTGCCATCACACCCCAGACGTCACCCCACCCCGGCGTCACATCTCAGACATCACACCCCAGACGTCACACTCCCGCCGTCACACGCCAGACATCACATCCCTGCCATCATACCCCGGACGTCACACTCCCGCCGTCACACTCCCGCCGTCACACCCCAGACATCACACACCAGACGTCACACCACCACCGTCACACCACAGACGTCACACTCCTGCCGTCACACCCCAGATGTCACACTCCTGCCGTCACACCCCAGATGTCACACTCCTGCCGTCACACCCCAGACGTCACACTCCCGCCGTCACACCCCCGCCGTCACATCTCACACATCACACCCCAGACGTCACACGCCAGACGTCACACTCCTGCCGTCACACCCCAGATGTCACACTCCTGCCGTCACACCCCAGACGTCACACTCCCGCCGTCACATCTCACACATCACACCCCAGACGTCACACCCCAGACATCACACTCCTGCCGTCACACCCCAGACGGCACACTCCTGCCGTCACACTCCTGCCGTCACACCCCAGACGTCACACTCCCGCCGTCACACTCCCGCCGTCACACTCCCGCCGTCACACCCCAGACGTCACACCCCAGATGTCACACCACCACCGTCACACCACAGACGTCACACTCCTGCCGTCACACCCCAGATGTCACACTCCTGCCGTCACACCCCAGACATCACACTCCTGCCGTCACACCCCAGATGGCACACTCCTGCCGTCACACCCCAGATGGCACACCCCTGCCGTCACACCCCAGATGGCACACCCCTGCCGTCACACCCCAGACATCACACTCCCCCGTCACACCCCAGACATCACACTCCCCCGTCACACCCCAGACATCACACTCCTGCCAACATAGCCCGGACGTCACACCCCAGACGTCACCCCTCCCCGCCGTCACATCTCAGACATCACACGCCAGACGTCACACGCCAGACGTCACACTCCTGCGATCACACCCCCGCCGTAACACCCCCACCGACACACCCCTGCCATCATACCCCGGACGTCACACTCCCGCCGTCACACCCCAGACGTCACACCCCAGACGTCACACTCCCGCCGTCACACTCCAGACGTCACACTCCAGACGCCACACTCCAGACGCCACACTCCCCCTGTCACACCACAGATGTCACACTCCCGCCGTCACACCCCAGACGTCACATTCCCCCCGTCACACCACAGACGTCATACACCCGACGTCACAATCCAGACGTCACACTCCAGACGTCACACTCCAGACGTCACACTCCCCCTGTCACACCCCAGACGTCACACCCCTGCCGTCACATCCCAGACGTCACACTCCTGCCGTCACACCCCAGACGTCACACTCCTGCCGTCACACTCCTGCCGTCACACCCCTGCCGTCACACCCCTGCCGTCACACTCCTGCCGTCACACCCCAGACGTCACACTCCTGCCGTCACACCCCAGATGTCACACTCCTGCCGTCACACCCCTGCCGTCACACTCCTGCCGTCACACCCCAGACGTCACACTCCTGCCGTCACACCCCAGATGTCACACTCCTGCCGTCACACTCCTGCCGTCACACTCCAGACGTCACACTCCAGACGTCACACTCCAGACGTCACACTCCTGACGTCACACTCCTGCCATCACACCCCAGAAATCACACTCCTGCCGTCACACTCCTGCCGTCACACCCCAGACGTCACACCCCAGACGTCACACTCCTGCCGTCACACCCCAGAAATCACACTCCTGCCGTCACACTCCTGCCGTCACACCCCAGACGTCACACCCCAGACGTCACACTCCTGGCGTCACACCACCGACGTCACACTACTGCCGTCACACCCCAGACGTCACACCCCAGCCGTCACACCCCAGACGTCACACCCCAGCCGTCACACTCCTGCCGTCACACTCCTGCCGTCACACCCCAGATGTCACACTCCTGCCGTCACACCCCAGACGTCACACTCCTGCCGTCACACCCCAGACGTCACACTCCTGCTGTCACACCCCAGAAATCACACTCCTGCCGTCACACCCCAGACGTCACACCCCAGACGTCACACCCCAGACGTCACACCCCAGACGTCACACTCCTGCCGTCACACCCCAGACGTCACACTACTGCCGTTACAACCCAGACGTCACAACCCTGCCGTCACACTCCTGCCGTCACACCCCAGACGTCACACTCCTGCCGTCACACTCCTGACGTCACACCCCAGACGTCACACCCCAGACGTCACACCCCAGACGTCACACTCCTGCCGTCACACCCCAGACGTCACACTACTGCCGTCACAACCCAGACGTCACAACCCTGCCGTCACACTCCTGCCGTCACACCCCAGATGTCACACTCCTGCCGTCACATCCCAGACGTCACACTCCTGCCGTCACACCCCAGAAATCACACTCCTGCCATCACACTACTGCCGTCACACCCCAGACGTCACACACCAGACGTCACACTCCCGCCGTCACACACCAGACGTCACACTCCTGCCGTCGCACCCCAGACGTCACACTACTGCCGTCACATCCCAGAAATCACACTCCTGCTGTCACACTACTGCCATCACACCCCAGACGTCACACCCCAGACGTCACACTCCCGCCGTCACACTCCCGACGTCACACTCCCACCGTCACACTCCCACCGTCACACTCCCACCGTCACACTCCAGACGTCACACTCCCGCCGTCACACCCCAGACGTCACACTTCCGCCGTCACACTCCAGACGTCACACTCCAGCCGCCACACACCCCCTGTCACACCACAGATGTCACACGCCCGCCGTCACACCCCAGACGTCACATTCCCCCCGTCACACCACAGACGTCACACTCCAGATGTCACACTTGCCCTGTCACACCCCAGACGTCACACTCCTGCCGTCACACCCCAGACGTCACACTCCTGCCGTCACACCCCAGACATCACACTCCTGCCGTCACACCCCAGAAATCACACTACTGCCGTCACACCCCTGCCGTCACACCCCAGAAATCACACTACTGCCGTCACACTCCTGCCGTCCCACCCCTGCCGTCACACTCCTGCCGTCACACCCCAGACGTCACACCCCAGACGTCACACTCCTGCCGTCACACCCCAGAAATCACACTCCTGCCGTCACACCCCAGACGTCACACCCCAGACATCACACCCCAGACGTCACACCCCTGCCGTCACACTCCTGCCGTCACACTCCTGCCGTCACACCCCAGACGTCACACCCCTGCCGTCACACCCCTGCCGTCACACTCCTGCCGTCACACTCCTGCCGTCACACCACTGCCGTCACACCCCTGCCGTCACACCCCTGCCGTCACACTCCTGCCGTCACACCCCAGACGTCACACCCCAGACGTCACACCCCTGCCGTCACACTCCTGCCGTCACACTCCTGCCGTCACACCACTGCCGTCACACCCCTGCCGTCACACCCCTGCCGTCACACTCCTGCCGTCACACCCCAGACGTCACACTTCTGCCGTCACACCCCAGACGTCACACCCGACGTCACACCCCGGCCATAACACTCCTGCCGTCACACCCCAGACGTCACACCCCGGCCATAACACTCCTGCCGTCACACCCCAGACGTCACACAGCTGCCGTCACACTCCTGCCGTCAGACCCCAGACGTCACACCCGACGTCACACCCCGGCCATAACACTCCTGCCGTCACACCCCAGACGTCACACCCCGGCCATAACACTCCTGCCGTCAGACCCCAGACGTCACACCCGACGTCACACCCCGGCCATAACACTCCTGCCGTCACACCCCAGACGTCACACCCCGGCCATAACACTCCTGCCGTCACACCCCAGACGTCACACTCCTGCCGTCACACTCCTGCCGTCAGACCCCAGACGTCACACTCCTGCTGTCACACCCCAGATGTCACACTCCTGCCGTCACACCCCAGAAATCACACTCCTGCCGTCACACTCCTGCCGTCACACCCCAGACGTCACACTCCTGCCGTCACTCCCCAGAAATCACACTCCTGCCGTCACACCCCTGCCGTCACACTCCTGCCGTCACACCCCAGACGTCACACTCCTGCCGTCACATTCCTGCCGTCACACCCCAGACGTCACACCCCAGACGTCACACTCCTGCCGTCACACCCCAGAAATCACACTCCTGCCGTCACACTCCTGCCGTCACACCCCAGACGTCACACTCCTGCCATCACACTCCTGCCGTCACACCCCTGCCGTCACACCCCTGCCGTCACACTCCTGCCGTCACACCCCAGACGTCACACTTCTGCCGTCACACCCCAGACGTCACACCCCTGACGTCACACCCCGGCCATAACACTCCTGCCGTCACACCCCAGACATCACACTCCTGCCGTCACACTCCTGCCGTCAGACCCCAGACATCACACTCCTGCCGTCACACCCCAGACGTCACACCCCGGCCATAACACTCCTGCCGTCAGACCCCAGACATCACACTCCTGCCGTCACACTCCTGCCGTCACACCCCAGATGTCACACTCCTGCCGTCACACCCCAGAAATCACACTCCTGCCGTCACACTCCTGCCGTCACACCCCAGACGTCACACCCCAGACGTCACACTCCCGCCGTCACACCCCAGACGTCACACTCCTGCCGTCACACCCCAGACGTCACACTCCTGCCGTCACACCCCAGAAATCACAGTCCCGCCGTCACACCCCAGACGTCACATTCCCCCCGTCACACCACAGACGTCAAACACCCGCCGTCACACTCCAGACGTCACACTCCCCCTGTCACACCACAGACGTCACACTCCTGCCGTCTCACCCCAGACGTCACACTCCAGACATCGCACTCCAGATGTCACACTCCCCCTGTCACACCCAAGACGTCACACCCATGCCGTCACACTCCTGCCGTCACACCCCTGCCGTCACACCCCTGCCGTCACACCCCTGCCGTCACACTCCTGCCGTCACACTCCTGCCGTCACACTCCTGCCGTCACACCCCAGAAATCACACTACTGCCGTCACACTCCTGCTGTCACACCCCAGACGTCACACTCCTGCCGTCACACCCCAGACGTCACACCCCTGCCGTCACACCCCGGCCGTCACACTCCTGCCGTCACACCCCAGACGTCACACTCCTGCCGTCACACCCCAGAAATCAAACTCCTGCCGTCACACTCCTGCCGTCACACCCCAGACGTCACACTCCTGCCGTCACACCCCAGACGTCACACTCCTGCCGTCACACCCCAGACGTCACACTACTGCCGTCACACCCCAGACGTCACACCCCAGCTGTCACACCCCAGCTGTCACACTCCTGCCATCACACTCCTGCGGTCACACCCCAGACGTCACACTCCTGCCGTCACACCCCAGACGTCACACCCCAGACGTCACACTCCTGCCGTCACACCCCAGCCGTCACACTCCTGCCGTCACACCCCAGATGTCACACTCCTGCCGTCACACCCCAGACGTCACACTCCTGCCGTCACACTCCTGCCGTCACACCCCAGATGTCACACTCCTGCCGTCACACCCCAGATGTCACACTCCTGCCGTCACACCCCAGACGTCACACTCCTGCCGTCACACCCCTGCCGTCACACCCCAGACGTCACACCCCAGACGTCACACTCCTGCCGTCACATCCCAGACGTCACACTCCTGCCGTCACACCCCAGATGTCACACTCCTGCCGTCACACTCCTGCCGTCACACCCCAGACGTCACACCCCAGACGTCACACTCCTGCCGTCACACTCCTGCCGTCACACCCCAGACGTCACACTCCTGCCGTCACACTACTGCCGTCACACCCCAGACATCACACCCCTGCCGTCACACCCCGGCCGTCACACTCCTGCCGTCACACCCCAGACGTCACACTCCTGCCGTCACACCCCAGACGTCACACTACTGCCGTCACACCCCAGACGTCACACCCCAGCTGTCACACTCCTGCCGTCACACTCCTGCCGTCACACCCCAGACGTCACACTCCTGCCGTCTCACCCCAGACGTCACACTCCTGCCGTCACACTCCAGATGTCACACTCCTGCCGTCACACCCCTGCCGTCACACCCCTGCCGTCACACCCCTGCCGTCACACTCCTGCCGTCACACCCCAGACGTCACACTCCTGCCGTCTCACCCCAGACGTCACACTCCTGCCGTCACACTCCAGATGTCACACACCTGGCGTCACACTCCTGCCGTCACACTCCTGCCGTCACACCCCAGACATCACACTCCTGCCGTCACACCCCAGACGTCACACCCCAGACGTCACACTCCTGCCGTCACTCCCCAGAAATCACACTCCTGCCGTCACACTCCTGCCGTCACACTCCTGCCGTCACACTCCTGCCGTCACACCCCAGACGTCACACCCCTGCCGTCACACTCCTGCCGTCACACTCCTGCCGTCACACCCCAGACGTCACACACCAGACGTCACACTCCTGCCGTCACACCCCAGAAATCACACCCCTGCCGTCACACTCCTGCCGTCACACCCCAGACGTCACACTCCTGCCGTCACACTCCTGCCGTCACACTCCTGCCGTCACACCCCTGCCGTCACACCCCAGAAATCACACTCCTGCCGTCACACTCCTGCCGTCACACCCCTGCCGTCACACTCCTGCCGTCACACCCCAGACGTCACACCCCTGCCGTCACATTCCTGCCGTCACACCCCAGACGTCACACCCCAGACGTCACACTCCTGCCGTCACACCCCAGAAATCACACTCCTGCCGTCACACTCCTGCCGTCACACCCCAGACGTCACACTCCTGCCGTCACACTCCTGCCGTCACACTCCTGCCGTCACACCCCTGCCGTCACACCCCTGCCGTCACACTCCTGCCGTCACACCCCAGACGTCACACTTCTGCCGTCACACCCCAGACGTCACACCCCTGACGTCACACCCCGGCCATAACACTCCTGCCGTCACACCCCAGACGTCACACCCCGGCCATAACACTCCTGCCGTCACAGCCCAGACGTCACACCCCTGACGTCACACCCCGGCCGTCACACTCCTGCCGTCACACCCCAGACGTCACACCCCGGCCATAACACTCCTGCCGTCACACCCCAGACGTCACACCCCGGCCATAACACTCCTGCCGTCACACCCCAGACGTCACACCCCGGCCATAACACTCCTGCCGTCACACCCCAGACATCACACTCCTGCCGTCACACTCCTGCCGTCACACCCCAGATGTCACACTCCTGCCGTCACACCCCAGAAATCACACTCCTGCCGTCACACTCCTGCCGTCACACCCCAGACGTCACACCCCAGACGTCACACTCCCGCCGTCACACCCCAGACGTCACACTCCTGCCGTCACACCCCAGACGTCACACTCCTGACGTCACACTCCTGCCGTCACACCCCAGAAATCACACTCCCGCCGTCACACCCCAGACGTCACATTCCCCCCGTCACACCACAGACGTCAAACACCCGCCGTCACACTCCAGACGTCACACTCCCCCTGTCACACCACAGACGTCACACTCCTGCCGTCTCACCCCAGACGTCACACTCCAGACATCACACTCCAGATGTCACACTCCCCCTGTCACACCCAAGACGTCACACCCATGCCGTCACACTCCTGCCGTCACACCCCTGCCGTCACACCCCTGCCGTCACACCCCAGACGTCACACTCCTGCCGTCACACCCCAGACGTCACACTCCTGCCGTCACATCCCAGACGTCACACACCTGCCGTCACACTCCTGCCGTCACACCCCAGACGTCACACCCCAGACATCACACTCCTGCCGTCACACCCCAGAAATCACACTACTGCCGTCACACCCCTGCCGTCACACCCCAGAAATCACACTACTGCCGTCACACTCCTGCCGTCCCACCCCTGCCGTCACACTCCTGCCGTCACACCCCAGACGTCACACCCCAGACGTCACACTCCTGCCGTCACACCCCAGAAATCACACTCCTGCCGTCACACCCCAGACGTCACACCCCAGACATCACACCCCAGACGTCACACCCCTGCCGTCACACTCCTGCCGTCACACTCCTGCCGTCACACCCCAGACGTCACACCCCTGCCGTCACACCCCTGCCGTCACACTCCTGCCGTCACACTCCTGCCGTCACACCACTGCCGTCACACCCCTGCCGTCACACCCCTGCCGTCACACTCCTGCCGTCACACCCCAGACGTCACACCCCAGACGTCACACCCCTGCCGTCACACTCCTGCCGTCACACTCCTGCCGTCACACCACTGCCGTCACACCCCTGCCGTCACACCCCTGCCGTCACACTCCTGCCGTCACACCCCAGACGTCACACTTCTGCCGTCACACCCCAGACGTCACACCCGACGTCACACCCCGGCCATAACACTCCTGCCGTCACACCCCAGACGTCACACCCCGGCCATAACACTCCTGCCGTCACACCCCAGACGTCACACAGCTGCCGTCACACTCCTGCCGTCAGACCCCAGACGTCACACCCGACGTCACACCCCGGCCATAACACTCCTGCCGTCACACCCCAGACGTCACACCCCGGCCATAACACTCCTGCCGTCAGACCCCAGACGTCACACCCGACGTCACACCCCGGCCATAACACTCCTGCCGTCACACCCCAGACGTCACACCCCGGCCATAACACTCCTGCCGTCACACCCCAGACGTCACACTCCTGCCGTCACACTCCTGCCGTCAGACCCCAGACGTCACACTCCTGCTGTCACACCCCAGATGTCACACTCCTGCCGTCACACCCCAGAAATCACACTCCTGCCGTCACACTCCTGCCGTCACACCCCAGACGTCACACTCCTGCCGTCACTCCCCAGAAATCACACTCCTGCCGTCACACCCCTGCCGTCACACTCCTGCCGTCACACCCCAGACGTCACACTCCTGCCGTCACATTCCTGCCGTCACACCCCAGACGTCACACCCCAGACGTCACACTCCTGCCGTCACACCCCAGAAATCACACTCCTGCCGTCACACTCCTGCCGTCACACCCCAGACGTCACACTCCTGCCATCACACTCCTGCCGTCACACCCCTGCCGTCACACCCCTGCCGTCACACCCCTGCCGTCACACCCCAGACGTCACACTTCTGCCGTCACACCCCAGACGTCACACCCCTGACGTCACACCCCGGCCATAACACTCCTGCCGTCACACCCCAGACATCACACTCCTGCCGTCACACTCCTGCCGTCAGACCCCAGACATCACACTCCTGCCGTCACACCCCAGACGTCACACCCCGGCCATAACACTCCTGCCGTCAGACCCCAGACATCACACTCCTGCCGTCACACTCCTGCCGTCACACCCCAGATGTCACACTCCTGCCGTCACACCCCAGAAATCACACTCCTGCCGTCACACTCCTGCCGTCACACCCCAGACGTCACACCCCAGACGTCACACTCCCGCCGTCACACCCCAGACGTCACACTCCTGCCGTCACACCCCAGACGTCACACTCCTGCCGTCACACCCCAGAAATCACAGTCCCGCCGTCACACCCCAGACGTCACATTCCCCCCGTCACACCACAGACGTCAAACACCCGCCGTCACACTCCAGACGTCACACTCCCCCTGTCACACCACAGACGTCACACTCCTGCCGTCTCACCCCAGACGTCACACTCCAGACATCACACTCCAGATGTCACACTCCCCCTGTCACACCCAAGACGTCACACCCATGCCGTCACACTCCTGCCGTCACACCCCTGCCGTCACACCCCTGCCGTCACACCCCTGCCGTCACACTCCTGCCGTCACACTCCTGCCGTCACACTCCTGCCGTCACACCCCAGAAATCACACTACTGCCGTCACACTCCTGCTGTCACACCCCAGACGTCACACTCCTGCCGTCACACCCCAGACGTCACACCCCTGCCGTCACACCCCGGCCGTCACACTCCTGCCGTCACACCCCAGACGTCACACTCCTGCCGTCACACCCCAGAAATCAAACTCCTGCCGTCACACTCCTGCCGTCACACCCCAGACGTCACACTCCTGCCGTCACACCCCAGACGTCACACTCCTGCCGTCACACCCCAGACGTCACACTACTGCCGTCACACCCCAGACGTCACACCCCAGCTGTCACACCCCAGCTGTCACACTCCTGCCATCACACTCCTGCGGTCACACCCCAGACGTCACACTCCTGCCGTCACACCCCAGACGTCACACCCCAGACGTCACACTCCTGCCGTCACACCCCAGCCGTCACACTCCTGCCGTCACACCCCAGATGTCACACTCCTGCCGTCACACCCCAGACGTCACACTCCTGCCGTCACACTCCTGCCGTCACACCCCAGATGTCACACTCCTGCCGTCACACCCCAGATGTCACACTCCTGCCGTCACACCCCAGACGTCACACTCCTGCCGTCACACCCCTGCCGTCACACCCCAGACGTCACACCCCAGACGTCACACTCCTGCCGTCACATCCCAGACGTCACACTCCTGCCGTCACACCCCAGATGTCACACTCCTGCCGTCACACTCCTGCCGTCACACCCCAGACGTCACACCCCAGACGTCACACTCCTGCCGTCACACCCCAGACGTCACACTCCTGCCGTCACACTACTGCCGTCACACCCCAGACATCACACCCCTGCCGTCACACCCCGGCCGTCACACTCCTGCCGTCACACCCCAGACGTCACACTCCTGCCGTCACACCCCAGACGTCACACTACTGCCGTCACACCCCAGACGTCACACCCCAGCTGTCACACTCCTGCCGTCACACTCCTGCCGTCACACCCCAGACGTCACACTCCTGCCGTCTCACCCCAGACGTCACACTCCTGCCGTCACACTCCAGATGTCACACTCCTGCCGTCACACCCCTGCCGTCACACCCCTGCCGTCACACCCCTGCCGTCACACTCCTGCCGTCACACCCCAGACGTCACACTCCTGCCGTCTCACCCCAGACGTCACACTCCTGCCGTCACACTCCAGATGTCACACACCTGGCGTCACACTCCTGCCGTCACACTCCTGCCGTCACACCCCAGACATCACACTCCTGCCGTCACACCCCAGACGTCACACCCCAGACGTCACACTCCTGCCGTCACTCCCCAGAAATCACACTCCTGCCGTCACACTCCTGCCGTCACACTCCTGCCGTCACACTCCTGCCGTCACACCCCAGACGTCACACCCCTGCCGTCACACTCCTGCCGTCACACTCCTGCCGTCACACCCCAGACGTCACACACCAGACGTCACACTCCTGCCGTCACACCCCAGAAATCACACCCCTGCCGTCACACTCCTGCCGTCACACCCCAGACGTCACACTCCTGCCGTCACACTCCTGCCGTCACACTCCTGCCGTCACACCCCTGCCGTCACACCCCAGAAATCACACTCCTGCCGTCACACTCCTGCCGTCACACCCCTGCCGTCACACTCCTGCCGTCACACCCCAGACGTCACACCCCTGCCGTCACATTCCTGCCGTCACACCCCAGACGTCACACCCCAGACGTCACACTCCTGCCGTCACACCCCAGAAATCACACTCCTGCCGTCACACTCCTGCCGTCACACCCCAGACGTCACACTCCTGCCGTCACACTCCTGCCGTCACACTCCTGCCGTCACACCCCTGCCGTCACACTCCTGCCGTCACACCCCAGACGTCACACTTCTGCCGTCACACCCCAGACGTCACACCCCTGACGTCACACCCCGGCCATAACACTCCTGCCGTCACACCCCAGACGTCACACCCCGGCCATAACACTCCTGCCGTCACAGCCCAGACGTCACACCCCTGACGTCACACCCCGGCCGTCACACTCCTGCCGTCACACCCCAGACGTCACACCCCGGCCATAACACTCCTGCCGTCACACCCCAGACGTCACACCCCGGCCATAACACTCCTGCCGTCACACCCCAGACGTCACACCCCGGCCATAACACTCCTGCCGTCACACCCCAGACATCACACTCCTGCCGTCACACTCCTGCCGTCACACCCCAGATGTCACACTCCTGCCGTCACACCCCAGAAATCACACTCCTGCCGTCACACCCCAGACGTCACACCCCAGACGTCACACTCCCGCCGTCACACCCCAGACGTCACACTCCTGCCGTCACACCCCAGACGTCACACTCCTGACGTCACACTCCTGCCGTCACACCCCAGAAATCACACTCCCGCCGTCACACCCCAGACGTCACATTCCCCCCGTCACACCACAGACGTCAAACACCCGCCGTCACACTCCAGACGTCACACTCCCCCTGTCACACCAGACGTCACACTCCTGCCGTCTCACCCCAGACGTCACACTCCAGACATCACACTCCAGATGTCACACTCCCCCTGTCACACCCAAGACGTCACACCCATGCCGTCACACTCCTGCCGTCACACCCCTGCCGTCACACCCCTGCCGTCACACCCCAGACGTCACACTCCTGCCGTCACACCCCAGACGTCACACTCCTGCCGTCACATCCCAGACGTCACACACCTGCCGTCACACTCCTGCCGTCACACCCCAGACGTCACACCCCAGACGTCACACTCCGGCCGTCACACTCCTGCCGTCACACCCCAGACGTCACACCCCAGACGTCACACTACTGCCGTCACACTACTGCCGTCACACCCCAGACGTCACTCCCCTGCCGTCACACCCCGGCCATAACACTCCTGCCGTCACACCCCAGACGTCACACCCCAGCCGTCACACTCCTGCCATAACACTCCTGCCATCACACGCCAGACGTCACACCCCAGCCGTCACACTCCTGCCGTCACACTCCTGCCGTCACACCCCAGATGTCACACTCCTGCCGTCACACTCCTGCCGTCACACCCCAGATGTCACACTCCTGCCGTCACACCCCAGACGTCACACTCCTGCCGTGACACTCCTGCCGTCACACCCCAGACGTCACACTCCTGCCGTCACACTCCTGCCGTCACACCCCAGACGTCACACCCCAGACGTCACACTCCTGCCGTCACACTCCTGCCGTCACATCCCAGACGTCACACCCCAGCCGTCACACTCCTGCCGTCACACCCCAGATGTCACACTTCTGCCGTCACACTCCTGCCGTCAAACCCCAGACGTCACACTACTGGCGTCACACCCCAGACGTCACACTCCTGCCGTCACACCCCAGAAATCACACTGCTGCCGTCAAACCCCAGAGGTCACACCCCAGACGTCACACTACTGCCGTCACACCCCAGACGTCACACTACTGGCGTCACATCCCAGACGTCACACTCCTGCCGTCACACCCCAGACGTCACACCCCTGTCGTCACACCCCAGACGTCACACCCCAGACGTCACACTCCTGCCATCACACCCCAGACGTCACACTCCTGCCGTCACACTCCTGCTGTCACACCCCAGACGTCACACTCCTGCCGTCACACTCCTGCCGTCACACCCCAGACGTCACACACCTGCCGTCATACCCCAGAAATCACACTCCTGCCGTCACACTACTGCCGTCACACCCCAGACGTCACACTCCCGCCGTCACACCCCAGACGTCACACTCCTGCCGTCACACCCCAGAAATCACACTCCTGCCGTCACACTCCTGCCGTCACACTCCCGCCGTCACACCCCAGATGTCACACTCCTGCCGTCACACTCCTGCCGTCACACCCCAGACGTCACACTCCCGCCGTCACACCCCAGACGTCACACTCCTGCCGTCACACCCCAGAAATCACACTCCTGCCGTCACACTCCTGCCGTCACACTCCCGCCGTCACACCCCAGATGTCACACTCCTGCCGTCACACTCCTGCCGTCACACCCTAGACGTCACACTCCTGCCGTCACACTCCTGCCGTCACACCCTAGACGTCACACTCCTGCCGTCACACTCCTGCCGTCACACCCTAGACGTCACACTCCTGCCGTCACACTCCTGCCGTCACACCCCAGACGTCACACCCCAGACGTCACACCCCAGACGTCACACCCCAGACGTCACACCCCAGACGTCACACTCCGGCCGTCACACTCCGGCCGTCACACTCCGGCCGTCACACTCCGGCCGTCACACCCCAGACGTCACACCCCTGACGTCACACCCCTGACGTCACACCCCAGACGTCACACCCCAGACGTCACACCCCAGAAATCAAACTCCTGCCGTCACACCCCAGACGTCACACCCCAGAAATCACACTCCTGCCGTCACACCCCAGACGTCACACACCAGAAATCACACTCCTGCTGTCACACCCCAGACGTCACACACCAGAAATCACACTCCTGCCGTCACACCCCAGATGCCACTCCAGCCGTCACACTCCTGCCGTCACACCCCAGACGTCACACTCCTGCGGTCACACCCCAGACGTCACACCGCAGACGTCACACTCCTGCCGTCACACCCCAGACGTCACACTACTGCCGTCACACCCCAGACGTCGCACCCCTGCCGTCACACCCCGGCCATAACACTCCTGCCGTCACACACCAGACGTCACACCCCAGCTGTCACACTCCTGCCGTCACACTGCTGCCGTCACACCCCAGATGTCACACTCCTGCCGTCACACCCCAGATGCCACTCCTGCCGTCACACTCCTGCCGTCACACCCCAGACGTCACACTCCTGCCGTCACACCCCAGACGTCACACTCCTGCCGTCACACCCCAGACGTCACACCCCAGCTGTCACACTCCTGCCGTCACACTCCTGCCGTCACACCCCAGATGTCACACTCCTGCCGTCACACCTCAGACGTCACACTCCTGCCGTCACATCCCAGACGTCACACTCCTGCCGTCACACCCCAGACGTCACACTCCTGCCGTCACACCCCAGACGTCACACTCCTGCCGTCACACCCCATACGTCACACTCCTGCCGTCACACCCCAGACGTCACACTCCTGCCGTCACACCCCAGATGTCACACTCCTGCCGTCACACTCCTGCCGTCACACCCCAGACGTCACACTCCTGCCGTCACACTCCTGCCGTCACACTCCTGCCGTCACACCCCAGACGTCACACTCCTGCCGTCACACCCCAGACGTCACACTACTGCCGTCACACCCCAGACGTCACTCCCCTGCCGTCACACCCCGGCCATAACACTCCTGCCGTCACACCCCAGACGTCACACCCCAGCCATCACACTCCTGCCGTCACACTCCTGCCGTCACACCCCAGACGTCACACTCCTGCCGTCACACCCCAGACGTCACACTCCTGCCGTCACACTCCTGCCGTCACACCCCAGACGTCACACTCCTGCCGTCACACCCCAGACGTCACACCCCTGACGTCACACCCCTGATGTCACACTCCTGCCGTCACACCCCAGACGTCACACCCCAGACGTCACACCCCAGACGTCACACCCCTGACGTCACACCCCTGATGTCACACTCCTGCCGTCACACCCCAGACGTCACACCCCTGATGTCACACTCCTGCCGTCACACCCCAGACGTCACACCCCAGACGTCACACCCCAGACGTCACACCCCAGAAATCAAACTCCTGCCGTCACACCCCAGACGTCACACCCCAGAAATCACACTCCTGCCGTCACACCCCAGACGTCACACCCCAGAAATCACACTCCTGCCGTCACAGCCCAGACGTCACACCCCAGAAATCACACTCCTGCCGTCACACCCCAGACGTCACACTCCAGAAATCACACTCCTGCCGTCACACCCCAGACGTCACACTCCTGCCGTCACATCCCAGACGTCACACTCCTGCCGTCACACCCCAGAAATCACACTCCTGCCGTCACACTCCTGCCGTCACACCCCAGACGTCACACCCCAGACGTCACACTCCGGCCGTCACACTCCTACCGTCACACCCCAGACGTCACACCCCAGACGTCACACTACTGCCGTCACACCCCAGACGTCACTCCCCTGCCGTCACACCCCGGCCATAACACTCCTGCCGTCACACCCCAGACGTCACACCCCAGCCGTCACACTCCTGCCGTCACACTCCTGCCGTCACACCCCAGATGTCACACTCCTGCCGTCACACCCCAGACGTCACACTCCTGCCGTCACACTCCTGCCGTCACACCCCAGATGT
Source organism: Heptranchias perlo (assembly GCF_035084215.1). Classification (NCBI taxonomy): domain Eukaryota; kingdom Metazoa; phylum Chordata; class Chondrichthyes; order Hexanchiformes; family Hexanchidae; genus Heptranchias; species Heptranchias perlo. Next base: position 137,453 of record NW_027139470.1, read on the forward strand.
CACACTCCTGCCGTCACACTCCTGCCGTCACACCCCAGACGTCACACTCCTGCCGTCACACCCCAGAAATCACACTCCTGCCGTCACACTCCTGCCGTCACACCCCAGACGTCACACCCCAGACGTCACACTCCTGCCGTCACACTCCTGCCGTCACACTCCTGCCGTCACATCCCAGACGTCACACCCCAGCCGTCACACTCCTGCCGTCACACCCCAGATGTCACACTTCTGCCGTCACACTCCTGCTGTCAAACCCCAGACGTCACACTACTGGCGTCACACCCCAGACGTCACACTCCTGCCGTCACACCCCAGAAATCACACTCCTGCCGTCAAACCCCAGAGGTCACACCCCAGACGTCACACTACTGCCGTCACACCCCAGACGTCACACTACTGCCGTCACACCCCAGACGTCACACTACTGGCGTCACACCCCAGACGTCACACTCCTGCCGTCACACCCCAGACGTCACACTCCTGCCGTCACACCCCAGACGTCACACCCCTGCCGTCACACCCCAGACGTCACACTCCTGCCATCACACCCCAGACGTCACACTCCTGCCGTCACACTCCTGACGTCACACCCCAGACGTCACACCCCAGATGTCACACTCCTGCTGTCACACCCCAGACATCACACCCCTGCCGTCACACTCCTGCCGTCACACCCCAGACGTCACACTAATGCCGTCACACCCCAGAAATCACACTCCTGCCGTCACACTACTGCCGTCACACCCCAGACGTCACACTCCCGCCGTCACACCCCAGACGTCACACTCCTGCCGTCACACCCCAGAAATCACACTCCTGCCGTCACACTACTGCCGTCACACCCCAGACGTCACACTCACGCCGTCACACCCCAGACGTCACACTCCTGCCGTCACACCCCAGAAATCACACTCCTGCCGTCACACTACTGCCGTCACACCCCAGACGTCACACTCCCGCCGTCACACCCCAGACGTCACACTCCTGCCGTCACACTCCTGCCGTCACACCCCAGACATCACACTCCTGCCGTCACACCCTAGACGTCACACTCCTGCCGTCACACTCCTGCCGTCACACCCCAGACGTCACACCCCAGACGTCACACCCCGGCCGTCACACCCCGGCCGTCACACCCCGGCCGTCACACTCCGGCCGTCACACTCCGGCCGTCACACTCCTGCCGTCACACCCCAGACGTCACACTCCTGCCGTCACACCCCAGACGTCACACCCCAGACGTCACACCCCAGAAATCAAACTCCTGCCGTCACACCCCAGACGTCACACCCCAGAAATCACACTCCTGCCGTCACACCCCAGACGTCACACCCCAGAAATCACACTCCTGCCGTCACACCCCAGACGTCACACCCCAGGAATCACACTCCTGCTGTCACACCCCAGACGTCACACTCCAGAAATCACACTCCTGCCGTCACACCCCAGATGCCACTCCTGCCGTCACACTCCTGCCGTCACACCCCAGACGTCACACTCCTGCCGTCACACCCCAGACGTCACACCGCAGACGTCACACTCCTGCCGTCACACCCCAGACGTCACACTACTGCCGTCACACCCCAGACGTCACACCCCTGCCGTCACACCCCGGCCATAACACTCCTGCCATCACACCCCAGACGTCACACCCCAGCTGTCACACTCCTGCCCTCACACCCCAGACGTCACACTCCTGCCGTCACACTCCTGCCGTCATACCCCAGAAATCACACTCCTGCCGTCACACTCCTGCCGTCACACCCCAGACGTCACACTCCTGCCGTCACACTCCTGCCGTCACACCCCAGACGTCACACCCCAGACGTCACACTACTGCCGTCACACCCCAGACGTCACACCCCTGCCGTCACACCCCGGCCGTCACACCCCAGACGTCACACCCCAGCTGTCACACTCCTGCCGTCACACTGCTGCCGTCACACCCCAGACGTCACACTCCTGCCATCACACCCCAGCCGTCACACTCCTGCCATCACACCCCAGACGTCACACTCCTGCCGTCACACCCCAGACGTCACACTCCTGCCATCACACCCCAGACGTCACACTCCTGCCGTCACTCCCCAGAAATCACACTCCTGCCGTCACACTCATGCCGTCACACCCCTGCCGTCACACCCCTGCCGTCACACCCCAGACGTCACACTCCTGCCGTCACACCCCAGACGTCACACTCCTGCCGTCACACCCCAGAAATCACACTCCTGCCGTCACACTCCTGCCGTCACACCCCAGACGTCACACCCCAGACGTCACACCCCAGACGTCACACTCCTACCGTCACACCCCAGACGTCACACCCCAGACGTCACACTACTGCCGTCACACCCCAGACGTCACTCCCCTGCCGTCACACCCCGGCCATAACACTCCTGCCGTCACACCCCAGACGTCACACCCCAGCCGTCACACTCCTGCCGTCACACTCCTGCCGTCACACCCCAGATGTCACACTCCTGCCGTCACACCCCAGACGTCACACTCCTGCCGTCACATCCCAGACGTCACACTCCTGCCGTCAAACCCCAGAGGTCACACCCCAGACGTCACACTACTGCCGTCACACCCCAGACGTCACACTACTGCCGTCACACCCCAGACGTCACACTACTGGCGTCACACCCTAGACGTCACACTCCTGCCGTCACACCCCAGACGTCACACCCCTGCCGTCACACCCCAGACGTCACACTCCTGCCATCACACCCCAGACGTCACACTCCTGCCGTCACACTCCTGCTGTCACACCCCAGACATCACACCCCTGCCGTCACACTCCTGCCGTCACTCCCCAGACGTCACACTCCTGCCGTCACACCCCAGAAATCACACTCCTGCCGTCACACTACTGCCGTCACACCCCAGACGTCACACTCCCGCCGTCACACCCCAGACGTCACACTCCTGCCGTCACACCCCAGAAATCACACTCCTGCCGTCACACTACTGCCGTCACACCCCAGACGTCACACTCCCGCCGTCACACCCCAGACGTCACACTCCTGCCGTCACACTCCTGCCGTCACACCCCAGACGTCACACTCCTGCCGTCACACCCTAGACGTCACACTCCTGCCGTCACACTCCTGCCGTCACACCCCAGACGTCACACCCCAGACGTCACACCCCGGCCGTCACACTCCGGCCGTCACACGCCGGCCGTCACACTTCTGTCGTCACACCCCAGACGTCACACTCCTGCCGTCACACCCCAGACGTCACACCCCAGACGTCACACCCCAGAAATCAAACTCCTGCCGTCACACCCCAGACGTCACACCCCAGAAATCACACTCCTGCCGTCACACCCCAGACGTCACACCCCAGAAATCACACTCCTGCCGTCACACCCCAGACGTCACACCCCAGAAATCACACTCCTGCTGTCACACCCCAGACGTCACACTCCAGAAATCACACTCCTGCCGTCACACCCCAGATGCCACTCCTGCCGTCACACTCCTGCCGTCACACCCCAGACGTCACACTCCTGCCGTCACACCCCAGACGTCACACCGCAGACGTCACACTCCTGCCGTCACACCCCAGACGTCACACATCTGCCGTCACACCCCAGAGGTCACACCCCTGCCGTCACACCCCGGCCATAACACTCCTGCCGTCACACCCCAGACGTCACACCCCAGCTGTCACACTCCTGCCGTCACACTCCTGCCGTCACACCCCAGATGTCACACTCCTGCCGTCACACCCCAGATGCCACTCCTGCCGTCACACTCCTGCCGTCACACCCCAGACGTCACACTCCTGCCGTCACACCCCAGACGTCACACTCCTGCCGTCACACCCCAGACGTCACACTACTGCCGTCACACCCCAGACGTCACACTCCTGCCGTCACACCCCAGACGTCACACCCCAGCTGTCACACTCCTGCCGTCACACCCCAGATGTCACACTCCTGCCGTCACACCCCAGACGTCACACTCCTGCCGTCACATCCCAGACGTCACACTCCTGCCGTCACACCCCAGACGTCACACTCCTGCCGTCACACCCCAGACGTCACACCCCAGACGTCACACCCCAGATGTCACACTCCTGCCGTCACACCCCATACGTCACACTCCTGCCGTCACACCCCAGACGTCACACTCCTGCCGTCACACCCCAGATGTCACACTCCTGCCGTCACACTCCTGCCGTCACACCCCAGACGTCACACTCCTGCCGTCACACTCCTGCCGTCACACCCCAGACGTCACACCCCAGACGTCACACCGCAGACGTCACAACTCCTGCCGTCACACCCCAGACGTCACTCCCCTGCCGTCACACCCCGGCCATAACACTCCTGCCGTCACACCCCAGACGTCACACCCCAGCCATCACACTCCTGCCGTCACACCCCAGACGTCACACTCCTGCCGTCACACCCCAGACGTCACACTCCTGCCGTCACACTCCTGCCGTCACACCCCAGACGTCACACTCCTGCCGTCACACCCCAGACGTCACACCCCTGACGTCACACCCCTGATGTCACACTCCTGCCGTCACACCCCAGACGTCACACCCCAGACGTCACACCCCAGAAATCAAACTCCTGCCGTCACACCCCAGACGTCACACCCCAGAAATCACACTCCTGCCGTCACACCCCAGACGTCACACCCCAGAAATCACACTCCTGCTGTCACACCCCAGACGTCACACTCCAGAAATCACACTCCTGCCGTCACACCCCAGATGCCACTCCTGCCGTCACACTCCTGCCGTCACACCCCAGACGTCACACTCCTGCCGTCACACCCCAGACGTCACACCGCAGACGTCACACTCCTGCCGTCACACCCCAGACGTCACACTACTGCCGTCACACCCCAGACGTCACACTACTGCCGTCACACCCCAGACGTCACACCCCTGCCGTCACACCCTGGCCATAACACTCCTGCCGTCACACCCCAGACGTTACACCCCAGCTGTCACACTCCTGCCGTCACACTCCTGCCGTCACACCCCAGATGTCACACTCCTGCCGTCACACCCCAGATGCCACTCCTGCCGTCACACTCCTGCCGTCACACCCCAGACGTCACACTCCTGCCGTCACACCCCAGACGTCACACTACTGCCGTCACACCCCAGACGTCACACTCCTGCCGTCACACCCCAGACGTCACACCCCAGCTGTCACACTCCTGCCGTCACACTCCTGCCGTCACACCCCAGATGTCACACTCCTGCCGTCACACCCCAGACGTCACACTCCTGCCGTCACATCCCAGACGTCACACTCCTGCCGTCACACCCCAGACGTCACACTCCTGCCGTCACACCCCAGACGTCACACTCCTGCCGTCACACCCCAGACGTCACACTCCTGCCGTCACACCCCAGACGTCACACTCCTGCCGTCACACCCCAGACGTCACACTCCTGCCGTCACACCCCAGACGTCACACTCCTGCCGTCACACTCCTGCCGTCACACCCCAGACGTCACACTCCTGCCGTCACACCCCAGACGTCACACCCCAGACGTCACACCGCAGACGTCACACTCCTGCCGTCACACCCCAGACGTCACACTACTGCCGTCACACCCCAGACGTCACTCCCCTGCCGTCACACCCCGGCCATAACACTCCTGCCGTCACACCCCAGACGTCACACCCCAGCCGTCACACTCCTGCCGTCACACCCCAGACGTCACACCCCAGCCGTCACACTCCTGCCGTCACACTCCTGCCGTCACACCCCAGACGTCACACTACTGCCGTCACACCCCAGACGTCACTCCCCTGCCGTCACACCCCGGCCATAACACTCCTGCCGTCACACCCCAGACGTCACACCCCAGATGTCACACTCCTGCCGTCACACCCCAGACGTCACAACCCAGCCGTCACACTCCTGCCGTCACACTCCTGCCGTCACACTCCTGCCGTCACACCCCAGACGTCACACTCCTGCCGTCACACCCCAGACGTCACACTCCTGCCGTCACACTCCTGCCGTCACACCCCAGACGTCACACTCCTGCCGTCACACCCCAGATGTCACACTCCTGCCGTCACACCCCAGACGTCACACTCCTGCCGTCACACTCCTGCCGTCACACCCCAGACGTCACACTCCTGCCGTCACACCCCAGACGTCACACTCCTGCCGTCACACTCCTGCCGTCACACCCCAGACGTCACACTCCTGTCGTCACACCCCAGATGTCACACTCCTGCCGTCACACCCCAGACGTCACACTCCTGCCGTCACACCCCAGACGTCACACTCCTGCCGTCACACCCCAGACGTCACACTCCTGCCGTCACACCCCAGATGTCACACTCCTGCCGTCACACCCCAGACGTCACACTCCTGCCGTCACACCCCAGACGTCACACTCCTGCCGTCACACTCCTGCCGTCACACCCCAGATGGCACACTCCTGCCGTCACACCCCAGACGTCACACTCCTGCCGTGACACTCCTGCCGTCACACCCCAGATGTCACACTCCTGCCGTCACACCCCAGACGTCACACTCCTGCCGTCACACTCCTGCCGTCACACTCCTGCCGTCACACCCCAGACGTCACACCCCAGACGTCACACCCCAGACGTCACACTCCTGCCGTCACACCCCAGACGTCACACTCCTGCCGTCACACCCCAGAAATCACACTCCTGCCGTCACACTCCTGCCGTCACACCCCAGACGTCACACCCCTGCCGTCACACCCCAGACGTCACACCCCTGCCGTCACACTCCTGCCGTCACACCCCAGACGTCACACCCCAGCCGTCACACTCCTGCCGTCACACTCCTGCCGTCACACCACTGCCGTCACACCCCAGACGTCACACCCCAGACGTCACACCCCAGAAATCACACTCCTGCCGTCACACCCCAGACGTCACACCCCTGCCGTCACACTCCTGCCGTCACACTCCTGCCGTCACACTCCTGCCGTCACACCCCAGACGTCACACTCCTGCCGTCACACTCCTGCCGTCACACCCCAGACGTCACACCCCAGACGTCACACCGCAGACGTCACACTCCTGCCGTCACACCCCAGACGTCACACTACTGCCGTCACACCCCAGACGTCACTCCCCTGCCGTCACACCCCGGCCATAACACTCCTGCCGTCACACCCCAGACGTCACACCCCAGCCGTCACACTACTGCCGTCACACCCCAGACGTCACACCTCAGCCGTCACACTCCTGCCGTCACACTCCTGCCGTCACACCCCAGACGTCACACTACTGCCGTCACTCCCCAGACGTCACTCCCCTGCCGTCACACCCCGGCCATAACACTCCTGCCGTCACACCCCAGACGTCACACCCCAGATGTCACACTCCTGCCGTCACACCCCAGACGTCACAACCCAGCCGTCACACTCCTGCCGTCACACTCCTGCCGTCACACTCCTGCCGTCACACTACTGCCGTCACACCCCAGACGTCACACTCCTGCCGTCACACCCCAGACGTCACACTCCTGCCGTCACACTCGTGCCGTCACACCCCAGACGTCACACTCCTGCCGTCACACCCCAGATGTCACACTCCTGCCGTCACACCCCAGACATCACACCCCTGCCGTCACACTCCTGCCGTCACACCCCAGACGTCACACTCCTGCCGTCACACCCCAGAAATCACACTCCTGCCGTCACACTACTGCCGTCACACCCCAGACGTCACACTCCCGCCGTCACACCCCAGACGTCACACTCCTGCCGTCACACCCCAGAAATCACACTCCTGCCGTCACACTACTGCCGTCACACCCCAGACGTCACACTCACGCCGTCACACCCCAGACGTCACACTCCTGCCGTCACACCCCAGAAATCACACTCCTGCCGTCACACTACTGCCGTCACACCCCAGACGTCACACTCCCGCCGTCACACCCCAGACGTCACACTCCTGCCGTCACACTCCTGCCGTCACACCCCAGACATCACACTCCTGCCGTCACACCCTAGACGTCACACTCCTGCCGTCACACTCCTGCCGTCACACCCCAGACGTCACACCCCAGACGTCACACCCCGGCCGTCACACCCCGGCCGTCACACCCCGGCCGTCACACTCCGGCCGTCACACTCCGGCCGTCACACTCCTGCCGTCACACCCCAGACGTCACACTCCTGCCGTCACACCCCAGACGTCACACCCCAGACGTCACACCCCAGAAATCAAACTCCTGCCGTCACACCCCAGACGTCACACCCCAGAAATCACACTCCTGCCGTCACACCCCAGACGTCACACCCCAGAAATCACACTCCTGCCGTCACACCCCAGACGTCACACCCCAGGAATCACACTCCTGCTGTCACACCCCAGACGTCACACTCCAGAAATCACACTCCTGCCGTCACACCCCAGATGCCACTCCTGCCGTCACACTCCTGCCGTCACACCCCAGACGTCACACTCCTGCCGTCACACCCCAGACGTCACACCGCAGACGTCACACTCCTGCCGTCACACCCCAGACGTCACACTACTGCCGTCACACCCCAGACGTCACACCCCTGCCGTCACACCCCGGCCATAACACTCCTGCCGTCACACCCCAGACGTCACACCCCAGCTGTCACACTCCTGCCCTCACACCCCAGACGTCACACTCCTGCCGTCACACTCCTGCCGTCATACCCCAGAAATCACACTCCTGCCGTCACACTCCTGCCGTCACACCCCAGACGTCACACTCCTGCCGTCACACTCCTGCCGTCACACCCCAGACGTCACACCCCAGACGTCACACTACTGCCGTCACACCCCAGACGTCACACCCCTGCCGTCACACCCCGGCCGTCACACCCCAGACGTCACACCCCAGCTGTCACACTCCTGCCGTCACACTGCTGCCGTCACACCCCAGACGTCACACTCCTGCCATCACACCCCAGCCGTCACACTCCTGCCATCACACCCCAGACGTCACACTCCTGCCGTCACACCCCAGACGTCACACTCCTGCCATCACACCCCAGACGTCACACTCCTGCCGTCACTCCCCAGAAATCACACTCCTGCCGTCACACTCATGCCGTCACACCCCTGCCGTCACACCCCTGCCGTCACACCCCAGACGTCACACTCCTGCCGTCACACCCCAGACGTCACACTCCTGCCGTCACACCCCAGAAATCACACTCCTGCCGTCACACTCCTGCCGTCACACCCCAGACGTCACACCCCAGACGTCACACCCCAGACGTCACACTCCTACCGTCACACCCCAGACGTCACACCCCAGACGTCACACTACTGCCGTCACACCCCAGACGTCACTCCCCTGCCGTCACACCCCGGCCATAACACTCCTGCCGTCACACCCCAGACGTCACACCCCAGCCGTCACACTCCTGCCGTCACACTCCTGCCGTCACACCCCAGATGTCACACTCCTGCCGTCACACCCCAGACGTCACACTCCTGCCGTCACATCCCAGACGTCACACTCCTGCCGTCAAACCCCAGAGGTCACACCCCAGACGTCACACTACTGCCGTCACACCCCAGACGTCACACTACTGCCGTCACACCCCAGACGTCACACTACTGGCGTCACACCCTAGACGTCACACTCCTGCCGTCACACCCCAGACGTCACACCCCTGCCGTCACACCCCAGACGTCACACTCCTGCCATCACACCCCAGACGTCACACTCCTGCCGTCACACTCCTGCTGTCACACCCCAGACATCACACCCCTGCCGTCACACTCCTGCCGTCACTCCCCAGACGTCACACTCCTGCCGTCACACCCCAGAAATCACACTCCTGCCGTCACACTACTGCCGTCACACCCCAGACGTCACACTCCCGCCGTCACACCCCAGACGTCACACTCCTGCCGTCACACCCCAGAAATCACACTCCTGCCGTCACACTACTGCCGTCACACCCCAGACGTCACACTCCCGCCGTCACACCCCAGACGTCACACTCCTGCCGTCACACTCCTGCCGTCACACCCCAGACGTCACACTCCTGCCGTCACACCCTAGACGTCACACTCCTGCCGTCACACTCCTGCCGTCACACCCCAGACGTCACACCCCAGACGTCACACCCCGGCCGTCACACTCCGGCCGTCACACTCCGGCCGTCACACGCCGGCCGTCACACTTCTGTCGTCACACCCCAGACGTCACACTCCTGCCGTCACACCCCAGACGTCACACCCCAGACGTCACACCCCAGAAATCAAACTCCTGCCGTCACACCCCAGACGTCACACCCCAGAAATCACACTCCTGCCGTCACACCCCAGACGTCACACCCCAGAAATCACACTCCTGCCGTCACACCCCAGACGTCACACCCCAGAAATCACACTCCTGCTGTCACACCCCAGACGTCACACTCCAGAAATCACACTCCTGCCGTCACACCCCAGATGCCACTCCTGCCGTCACACTCCTGCCGTCACACCCCAGACGTCACACTCCTGCCGTCACACCCCAGACGTCACACCGCAGACGTCACACTCCTGCCGTCACACCCCAGACGTCACACATCTGCCGTCACACCCCAGAGGTCACACCCCTGCCGTCACACCCCGGCCATAACACTCCTGCCGTCACACCCCAGACGTCACACCCCAGCTGTCACACTCCTGCCGTCACACTCCTGCCGTCACACCCCAGATGTCACACCCCAGATGTCACACTCCTGCCGTCACACCCCAGATGCCACTCCTGCCGTCACACTCCTGCCGTCACACCCCAGACGTCACACTCCTGCCGTCACACCCCAGACGTCACACTCCTGCCGTCACACCCCAGACGTCACACTACTGCCGTCACACCCCAGACGTCACACTCCTGCCGTCACACCCCAGACGTCACACCCCAGCTGTCACACTCCTGCCGTCACACCCCAGATGTCACACTCCTGCCGTCACACCCCAGACGTCACACTCCTGCCGTCACATCCCAGACGTCACACTCCTGCCGTCACACCCCAGACGTCACACTCCTGCCGTCACACCCCAGACGTCACACCCCAGACGTCACACCCCAGATGTCACACTCCTGCCGTCACACCCCATACGTCACACTCCTGCCGTCACACCCCAGACGTCACACTCCTGCCGTCACACCCCAGATGTCACACTCCTGCCGTCACACTCCTGCCGTCACACCCCAGACGTCACACTCCTGCCGTCACACTCCTGCCGTCACACCCCAGACGTCACACCCCAGACGTCACACCGCAGACGTCACACTCCTGCCGTCACACCCCAGACGTCACTCCCCTGCCGTCACACCCCGGCCATAACACTCCTGCCGTCACACCCCAGACGTCACACCCCAGCCATCACACTCCTGCCGTCACACCCCAGACGTCACACTCCTGCCGTCACACCCCAGACGTCACACTCCTGCCGTCACACTCCTGCCGTCACACCCCAGACGTCACACTCCTGCCGTCACACCCCAGACGTCACACCCCTGACGTCACACCCCTGATGTCACACTCCTGCCGTCACACCCCAGACGTCACACCCCAGACGTCACACCCCAGAAATCAAACTCCTGCCGTCACACCCCAGACGTCACACCCCAGAAATCACACTCCTGCCGTCACACCCCAGACGTCACACCCCAGAAATCACACTCCTGCTGTCACACCCCAGACGTCACACTCCAGAAATCACACTCCTGCCGTCACACCCCAGATGCCACTCCTGCCGTCACACTCCTGCCGTCACACCCCAGACGTCACACTCCTGCCGTCACACCCCAGACGTCACACCGCAGACGTCACACTCCTGCCGTCACACCCCAGACGTCACACTACTGCCGTCACACCCCAGACATCACACTACTGCCGTCACACCCCAGACGTCACACCCCTGCCGTCACACCCTGGCCATAACACTCCTGCCGTCACACCCCAGACGTTACACCCCAGCTGTCACACTCCTGCCGTCACACTCCTGCCGTCACACCCCAGATGTCACACTCCTGCCGTCACACCCCAGATGCCACTCCTGCCGTCACACTCCTGCCGTCACACCCCAGACGTCACACTCCTGCCGTCACACCCCAGACGTCACACTACTGCCGTCACACCTCAGACGTCACACTCCTGCCGTCACACCCCAGACGTCACACACCAGCTGTCACACTCCTGCCGTCACACTCCTGCCGTCACACCCCAGATGTCACACTCCTGCCGTCACACCCCAGACGTCACACTCCTGCCGTCACATCCCAGACGTCACACTCCTGCCGTCACACCCCAGACGTCACACTCCTGCCGTCACACCCCAGACGTCACACTCCTGCCGTCACACCCCAGACGTCACACTCCTGCCGTCACACCCCAGACGTCACACTCCTGCCGTCACACCCCAGACGTCACACTCCTGCCGTCACACCCCAGACGTCACACTCCTGCCGTCACACTCCTGCCGTCACACCCCAGACGTCACACTCCTGCCGTCACACCCCAGACGTCACACCCCAGACGTCACACCGCAGACGTCACACTCCTGCCGTCACACCCCAGACGTCACACTACTGCCGTCACACCCCAGACGTCACTCCCCTGCCGTCACACCCCAGCCATAACACTCCTGCCGTCACACCCCAGACGTCACACCCCAGCCGTCACACTCCTGCCGTCACACCCCAGACGTCACACCCCAGCCGTCACACTCCTGCCGTCACACTCCTGCCGTCACACCCCAGACGTCACACTACTGCCGTCACACCCCAGACGTCACTCCCCTGCCGTCACACCCCGGCCATAACACTCCTGCCGTCACACCCCAGACGTCACACCCCAGATGTCACACTCCTGCCGTCACACCCCAGACGTCACAACCCAGCCGTCACACTCCTGCCGTCACACTCCTGCCGTCACACTCCTGCCGTCACACCCCAGACGTCACACTCCTGCCGTCACACCCCAGACGTCACACTCCTGCCGTCACACTCCTGCCGTCACACCCCAGACGTCACACTCCTGCCGTCACACCCCAGATGTCACACTCCTGCCGTCACACCCCAGACGTCACACTCCTGCCGTCACACTCCTGCCGTCACACCCCAGACGTCACACTCCTGCCGTCACACCCCAGACGTCACACTCCTGCCGTCACACTCCTGCCGTCACACCCCAGACGTCACACTCCTGTCGTCACACCCCAGATGTCACACTCCTGCCGTCACACCCCAGACGTCACACTCCTGCCGTCACACCCCAGACGTCACACTCCTGCCGTCACACCCCAGACGTCACACTCCTGCCGTCACACCCCAGATGTCACACTCCTGCCGTCACACCCCAGACGTCACACTCCTGCCGTCACACCCCAGACGTCACACTCCTGCCGTCACACTCCTGCCGTCACACCCCAGATGGCACACTCCTGCCGTCACACCCCAGACGTCACACTCCTGCCGTGACACTCCTGCCGTCACACCCCAGATGTCACACTCCTGCCGTCACACCCCAGACGTCACACTCCTGCCGTCACACTCCTGCCGTCACACTCCTGCCGTCACACCCCAGACGTCACACCCCAGACGTCACACCCCAGACGTCACACTCCTGCCGTCACACCCCAGACGTCACACTCCTGCCGTCACACCCCAGAAATCACACTCCTGCCGTCACACTCCTGCCGTCACACCCCAGACGTCACACCCCTGCCGTCACACCCCAGACGTCACACCCCTGCCGTCACACTCCTGCCGTCACACCCCAGACGTCACACCCCAGCCGTCACACTCCTGCCGTCACACCCCTGCCGTCACACCCCAGACGTCACACCCCAGACATCACACCCCAGAAATCACACTCCTGCCGTCACACCCCAGACGTCACACCCCTGCCGTCACACTCCTGCCGTCACACTCCTGCCGTCACACTCCTGCCGTCACACCCCAGACGTCACACTCCTGCCGTCACACTCCTGCCGTCACACCCCAGACGTCACACCCCAGACGTCACACCGCAGACGTCACACTCCTGCCGTCACACCCCAGACGTCACACTCCTGCCGTCACACTCCTGCCGTCACACCCCAGATGGCACACTCCTGCCGTCACACCCCAGACGTCACACTCCTGCCGTCACACCCCAGACGTCACACTCCTGCCGTGACACTCCTGCCGTGACACTCCTGCCGTCACACCCCAGATGTCACACTCCTGCCGTCACACCCCAGACGTCACACTCCTGCCGTCACACTCCTGCCGTCACACCCCAGACGTCACACCCCAGACGTCACACCCCAGACGTCACACTCCTGCCGTCACACTCCTGCCGTCACACCCCAGACGTCACACTCCTGCCGTCACACCCCAGACGTCACACTCCTGCCGTCACACCCCAGAAATCACACTCCTGCCGTCACACTCCTGCCGTCACACCCCAGACGTCACACCCCTGCCGTCACACTCCTGCCGTCACACCCCAGACGTCACACCCCAGCCGTCACACTCCTGCCGTCACACTCCTGCCGTCACACCCCTGCCGTCACACCCCAGACGTCACACCCCAGACGTCACACTCCTGCCGTCACACCCCAGAAATCACACTCCTGCCGTCACACTCCTGCCGTCACACCCCAGACGTCACACCCCTGCCGTCACACTCCTGCCGTCACACCCCAGACGTCACACCCCAGCCGTCACACTCCTGCCGTCACACTCCTGCCGTCACACCCCAGATGTCACACTCCTGCCGTCACACCCCAGACGTCACACTCCTGCCGTCACACCCCTGCCGTCACACCCCAGACGTCACACCCCTGCCGTCACACTCCTGCCGTCACACCCCAGACGTCACACCCCAGCCGTCACACTCCTGCCGTCACACTCCTGCCGTCACACCCCTGCTGTCACACCCCAGACGTCACACCCCAGACGTCACACTCCTGCCGTCACACCCCAGAAATCACACTCCTGCCGTCACACTCCTGCCGTCACACCCCAGACGTCACACCCCTGCCGTCACACTCCTGCCGTCACACCCCAGACGTCACACCCCAGCCGTCACACTCCTGCCGTCACACTCCTGCCGTCACACCCCAGATGTCACACTCCTGCCGTCACACCCCAGACGTCACACTCCTGCCGTCAAACCCCAGAGGTCACACCCCAGACGTCACACTACTGCCGTCACACCCCAGACGTCACACTACTGGCGTCACACCCCAGACGTCACACCCCAGACGTCACACTCCTGCCGTCACACCCCAGACGTCACACCCCAGACGTCACTCCCCCGCCCGTCACACCCCAGACGTCAGCAGCAGAATCGCACAGGGGCGCGGTCGCATGGCGAGACCTTCCCCGTTCCTCGCGTAAACAGGCTGGCATGCCCCACTTTGCCATCGAGTCGCAAATCACGGAAAGGAGAAAAAGAGAGAAGAGAGCTCGGTGTTCCTGAACCGCAGCACAAAACTTACCATCGTTCTCCAGGCTGAGCCTTTCCCCCTTCAAACGCCGCTTGAACTCAAGTTGACCCTGAGCCGTGTTTACTTAACCACAAGCCGACTCTGCGGGCTTGAAGGGACTTGGCTGTGCCTTAGCAGCAGAATAATATGGCCACACTCCAGAGACTTGAGCCCCATAATCCAGAACGACACTCCCGGTGCAGTACCGAGGGAGGCCGCACCGTGGGAGGGTTGGTACTGAGGGAGCGCCGCACTGTCGGAGGGTCGGTACTGAGGGAGCGCCGCACTGTCGGAGGGTCGGTACTGAGGGAGCGCCGCACTGTTGGAGGGTCGGTACCGAGGGAGGCCACACTGTCGGAGGGTCGGTACCGAGGGAGAGCCGCGCTGTGGGAGGGTCGCTACCGAGGGAGCGCCGCACTGTCGGAGGGTCGGTACTGAGGGAGCGCCGCACTGTCGGAGGGTCGGTGCTGAGGGAGCGCCGCACTGTCGGAGGGTCGGTACTGAGGGAGCGCCGCACTGTGGGAGGGTCAGTACCTTCATCGTCGCTGGGTCAAAATCCTGGAACTCCCTTCCTAACAGCACTGTGGGAGAACCTTCACCACACGGACTGCAGCGGTTCAAGAAGGCGGCTCACCACCACCTTCTCAAGGGCAATTAGGGATGGGCAATAAATGCTATCATATCGACGTAACCTCCTCCATTCCCTCCGACCCTCCCAGATCTCTGTAACCTCCTCCAGACCCTCCCAGATCTCTGGAACCCTCCTCCAGCCCCTCCAACCCTCCCAGATCTCTGTAACCCTCCTCCAGCCCCTCCAACCCTCCCAGATCTCTGTAACCCTCCTCTAGCCCCTCCAACCCTCCCAGATCTCTGTAACCCTCCTCTAGCCCCTCCAACCCTCCCAGATCTCTGTAACCCTCCTCTAGCCCCTCCGACCCTCCCAGATCTCTGTAACCCTCCTCCGACCCTCCCCGATCTCTGCCCTCCTCCAATTCTGGCCTCTTACCCATCCCCCCCGATTCCCATCGCTCCACCATTGGCGGCCGTGCCTTCAGCTGCCTGGGGCCTCTGAGCTCTGGAATTCCCTCCCTAAACCTCTCCGCCCCTCTCTCTCTCTCCTCCTTTAAGACCCTCCTTAATACCTCCCTCTTTGACCGAGCTTTTGGTCACCTGTCCGAATATCTCCTTATGTGGATTCAGGTCTGATTAACGCTCCTGTGAAGCACCTTGGGGATGTTTTCGCCACGTTAAAAGCTCTGTATCGATGCAAGGCTCTATTTTCACCTGGCAATGCAGCGTCCCCTCAGTAACACACCCAGGGATGGAGTATAAAATCAGGAACGTCATGCTCCAACTGGACAGGGTGCTGGTGAGACCACACCTGGAGTACTGCGTACAGTTCTGGTGCCCTTATTTAAGGAAGGACATACTTGCGTTGGAGGCAGTTCAGAGAAGGTTCACCCGGTTGATTCCGGGTATGGAAGGGTTGTCTTACGAGGAAAGATTGAACAGGTTGGGTCGATACTCATTGGAGTTTAGAAGAATGAGAGGAGATCTTATTGAAACATACAAGACGTCACACCCCAGACGTCACACCCCAGACGTCACACCCCAGACGTCACACCCCAGACGTCACACTCCTGCCGTCACACCCCAGACATCACACCCCTGCCGTCACACTCCTGCTGTCACACCCCAGACGTCACACTCCTGCCGTCACACCCCAGACATCACACCCCTGCCGTCACACTACTGCCGTCACACCCCAGACGTCACACTCCCGCCGTCACACCCCAGACGTCACACCCCAGACGTCACACTCCTGACGTCACACTCCAGCCGTCACACCCCAGACGTCACACTCCTGACGTCACACCCCAGACGTCACACCCCTGCCGTCACACTCCTGCCGTCACACCCCAGACGTCACACCCCTGCCGTCACACTCCTGCCGTCACACCCCAGACGTCACACCCCTGCCGTCACACTCCTGCCGTCACACCCCAGACGTCACACTCCTGCCGTCACACTACTGCCGTCACACCCCAGACGTCACACTCCCGCCGTCACACCCCAGACGTCACACCCCAGACGTCACACCCCAGACGTCACACTCCCGCCGTCACACCCCAGACGTCACACTCCTGCCGTCACACCCCAGACGTCACACTCCTGCTGTCACACTCCTGCCGTCACACCCCAGACGTCACACTCCTGCCGTCACACCCCAGACGTCACACTCCTGCCGTCACACTGCTGCCGTCACACCCCAGACGTCACACTCCTGCCGTCACACCCCAGACGTCACACCCCAGACGTCACACCCCTGACGTCACACCCCTGACGTCACACTCCTGCCGTCACACCCCAGACGCCACACTCCTGCCGTCACACCCCAGACGTCACACCCCAGACGCCACACCCCAGAAATCACACTCCTGCCGTCACACCCCAGAAATCACACTCCTGCCGTCACACTCCAGACGTCACACCCCAGAAATCACACTCCTGCCATCACACCCCAGACGTCACACTCCAGACGTCACACTCCTGCCGTCACACCCCAGAAATCACACTCCTGCCGTCACACTCCTGCCGTCACACCCCAGATGTCACACTCCTGCCGTCACACTCCTGCCGTCACACTCCTGCCGTCACACCCCAGACGTCACACTCCTGCCGTCACACTCCTGCCGTCACACCCCTGCCGTCACACTCCTGCCGTCACACTCCTGCCGTCACACCCCTGCCGTCACACTCCTGCCGTCACACCCCAGACGTCACACTCCTGCCGTCACACCCCAGACGTCTCACTCCTGCCGTCACACCCCTGCCGTCACACTCCTGCCGTCACACCCCAGACGTCACACTCCTGCCGTCACACTCCTGCCGTCACACCCCAGACGTCACACCCCAGACGTCACACCCCAGATGCCACTCCTGCCGTCACACCCCAGACGTCACACTCCTGCCGTCACACCCCAGATGTCACACTCCTGCCGTCACACTCCTGACGTCACACCCCAGACGTCACACCCCTGCCGTCACACTCCTGCCGTCACACCCCAGACGTCACACCCCTGCCGTCACACTCCTGCCGTCACACCCCAGACGTCACACTCCTGCCGTCACACTACTGCCGTCACACCCCAGACGTCACACTCCCGCCGTCACACCCCAGACGTCACACCCCAGACGTCACACCCCAGACGTCACACTCCTGCCGTCACACCCCAGACGTCACACTCCTGCCGTCACACCCCAGACGTCACACTCCTGCCGTCACACTGCTGCCGTCACACCCCAGACGTCACACTCCTGCCGTCACACCCCAGACGTCACACCCCAGACGTCACACCCCTGACGTCACACCCCTGACGTCACACTCCTGCCGTCACACCCCAGACGCCACACTCCTGCCGTCACACCCCAGACGTCACACCCCAGACGTCACACCCCAGACGCCACACCCCAGAAATCACACTCCTGCCGTCACACCCCAGAAATCACACTCCTGCCGTCACACTCCAGACGTCACACCCCAGAAATCACACTCCTGCCATCACACCCCAGACGTCACACTCCTGCCGTCACACCCCAGAAATCACACTCCTGCCGTCACACTCCTGCCGTCACACCCCAGACGTCACACTCCTGCCGTCACACTCCTGCCGTCACACTCCTGCCTTCACACCCCTGCCGTCACACTCCTGCCGTCACACCCCAGACGTCACACTCCTGCCGTCACACCCCAGACGTCACACTCCTGCCGTCACACCCCTGCCTTCACACCCCAGACGTCACACTCCTGCCGTCACACTCCTGCCGTCACACCCCAGACGTCACACCCCAGACGTCACACCCCAGATGCCACTCCTGCCGTCACACGCCAGACGTCACACTCCTGCCGTCACACCCCAGATGTCACACTCCTGCCGTCACACTCCTGCCGTCACACCCCAGACGTCACACTCCTGCCGTCACACCCCTGCCGTCACACTCCTGCCGTCACACCACAGACGTCACACTCCTGCCGTCACACTCCTGCCGTCACACCCCAGACGTCACACCCCAGACGTCACACCCCAGATGCCACTCCTGCCGTCACACCCCAGACGTCACACTCCTGCCGTCACACCCCAGACGTCACACTCCTGCCGTCACACCCCAGACGTCACACTCCTGCCGTCACACCCCAGACGTCACACCCCAGATGCCACTCCTGCCGTCACACCCCGGACATCATACCCCAGACATCACTCCCCCGCCCGTCACACCCCAGACGTCAGCAGCAGAATCGCACAGGGGCGCGGTCGCATGGCGAGACCTTCCCCGTTCCTCGCGTAAACAGGCTGGCATGCCCCACTTTGCCATCGAGTCGCAAATCACGGGAAGGAGAAAAAGAGAGAAGAGAGCTCGGTGTTCCTGAACCGCAGCACAAAACTTACCATCGTTCTCCAGGCTGAGCCTTTCCCCCTTCAAACGCCGCTTGAACTCAAGTTGACCCTGAGCCGTGTTTACTTAACCACAAGCCGACTCTGCGGGCTTGAAGGGACTTGGCTGTGCCTTAGCAGCAGAATAATATGGCCACACTCCAGAGACTTGAGCCCCATAATCCAGAACGACACTCCCGGTGCAGTACCGAGGGAGGCCGCACCGTGGGAGGGTTGGTACTGAGGGAGCGCCGCACTGTCGGAGGGTCGGTACTGAGGGAGCGCCGCACTGTCGGAGGGTCGGTACTGAGGGAGAGCCGCACTGTGGGAGGGTCGGTACCGAGGGAGCGCCGCACTGTCGGAGGGTCGGTACTGAGGGAGCGCCGCACTGTGGGAGGGTCGGTACTGAGGGAGCACCGCACTGTGGGAGGGTCGGTACTGAGGGAGCGCCGCACTGTCGGAGGGTCGGTCCCGAGGGAGCGCCGCACTGTCGGAGGGTCGGTACCGAGGGAGCGCCGCACTGTGGGAGGGTCGGTACCGAGGGAGCGCCGCACTGTCGGAGGGTCGGTGCTGAGGGAGCACCGCACTGTCGGAGGGTTGGTGCTGAGGGAGCACCGCACTGTCGGAGGGTCGGTGCTGAGGGAGCGCCGCACTATCGGAGGGTCGGTACCTTCATCGTCGCTGGGTCAAAATCCTGGAACTCCCTTCCTAACAGCACTGTGGGAGAACCTTCACCACACGGACTGCAGCGGTTCAAGAAGGCGGCTCACCACCACCTTCTCAAGGGGCAATTAGGGATGGGCAATAAATGCTATCATATCGACGTAACCTCCTCCATTCCCTCCGACCCTCCCAGATCTCTGTAACCTCCTCCAGACCCTCCCAGATCTCTGTAACCCTCCTCCAGCCCCTCCAACCCTCCCAGATCTCTGTAACCCCCTCCGACCCTCCCAGATCTCTGTAACCTCCTCCAGCCCATCCAACCCTCCCAGATCTCTGTAACCTCCTCCAGCCCCTCTGACCCTCCCAGATCTCTGTAACCCTCCTCCAGCCCCTCCAACCCTCCCAGATCTCTGTAACCTCCTCCGACCCTCCCAGATCTCTGTAAACCACCTCTAGCCCCTTCAACCCTCCCAGATCTCTGTAACCCCCTCCGACCCTCCGACCCTCCGAGATCTCTGTAACCCCCTCCGACCCTCCCAGATCTCTGTAACCTCCTCCAGCCCATCCGACCCTCCCAGATCTCTGTAACCTCCTCCAGCCCCCTCCAACCCTCCCAGATCTCTGTAACCCTCCTCTAGCCCCTCCGACCCTCCCAGATCTCTGTAACCCTCCTCTAGCCCCTCCAACCCTCCCAGATCTCTGTAACCCTCCTCTAGCCCCTCCGACCCTCCCAGATCTCTGTAACCCTCCTCCGACCCTCCCCGATCTCTGCCCTTCTCCAATTCTGGCCTCTTGCCCATCCCCCCCGATTCCCATCGCTCCACCATTGGCGGCCGTGCCTTCAGCTGCCTGGGGCCTCTGAGCTCTGGAATTCCCTCCCTAAACCTCTCCGCCCCTCTCTCTCTCTCCTCCTTTAAGACCCTCCTTAAAGCCTCCCTCTTTGACCGAGCTTTTGGTCACCTGTCCGAATATCTCCTTATGTGGATTCAGGTCTGATTAACGCTCCTGTGAAGCACCTTGGGGATGTTTTCGCCACGTTAAAAGCTCTGTATCGATGCAAGGCTCTATTTTCACCTGGCAATGCAGCGTCCCCTCAGTAACACACCCGGGGATGGTGTATAAAAGCAGGGACATCATGCTACAACTGTACAGGGTGCTGGTGAGACCACACCTGGAGTACTGCGGACAGTTCTGGTGCCCTTATTTAAGGAAGGACATACTTGCGTTGGAGGCAGTTCAGAGAAGGTTCACCCGGTTGATTCCGGGTATGGAAGGGTTGTCTTACGAGGAAAGATTGAACAGGTTGGGTCGATACTCATTGGAGTTTAGAAGAATGAGAGGAGATCATATTGAAACATACAAGTTTCTGAGGGGACTCGATAGGGTAGATGCTGAGAGGATGTTACCCCTCATGGGGGAATCTGAAACGAGGGGGCACGGACTCAGAATAAGGGGTCGCCCGTTTAAGACGGAAACGAGGAGGAATTTCTTCTCCCAGAGGGTCGTGAATCTTTGGAATTCTTTACCCCAAAAAAGCTGTGGAGGCCGAGTCATTGAATACACTCGAGGCCGAGTTAGACCAATTTTTGATCAGCGAGGGAGTCAATGGATACGGGGAAAGTGGAGTTGAGGTAAAAATCAGATCAGCCATGATCTCATTGAATGGCGGAGGAGGCTCGACGGCCCGAGTGGCCTCCTCCTGCTCCTATTTCTTATGGCTGCGATGCCCTCCCGGTTAAATAGTCAGCCCATAGTGGCCCCCTTCGATACGTTGAGCGAGACGGGCGGGGTGCGGGGGGTTTGTGCAGAGACGAAGTGGAAATCTCAGCAAGAGAGAACTCGGGGAGGTTGGTGGGGTGGGGGTGGTGGGTAAAGGGGAGGGGGGGGGGGGGGCGGCGGTTTCCCTTTAATTGGTATTTTCCATCCCCGGACCGAAATTATTGAAAAGTCGGATTAAAAGAGGGGGTAAAAGCACCTGGTTAATTCCTCCCTTTCTCCAGGATGAAATGAAATCCTTTTCTCTCCCCCCATCCCAAAAAAAATAAACCCCACCCTCGCTTTAAATGCAACTTGTCCCAGTTGTTGGGAGAGGGAGCTGTGCGTCTGACGTCAGCGCGCACAGCCCCCGGGCGGGCCTCTGTGACGTCAACGCGCGCAGCACGTCGCGGAGTGAGGGGCATTCCCTCCAAGCCGTGGGGAAAACCGCTTGCCCCGCAGAGCAAGATGGCGGCGGGGCGGGGCAAGGAGGGAAGGACGACTGACGTCATCGCGCCGCGATAGAGAGAAGGGAGGGGGCGGGGCGTGACTGACATCAGCGCCCCGCGGAGCTGCGTGGCACCGGCTTGCCCCGCAGAGCAAAATGGCGGCGGGGCGGGGCGTCTGACGTCATCGCGCCGCGAAGGGAGCGCGGCGATCGAGAGAGGAGGGGGGCGGGGCGTCCGACGTCACCGATTGAAGCCCGTTGGGGAGCCGATGACGTCAGCCCACCCCCAACTCAACGTCTGACGTCAGCTCGTCGGGCAGCTGCGGGGCACCGGCTTGCCCCGCAGAGCAAGATGGCGGCGGCGGAATGGGCGGGGCGTATGACGTCATCGCGCCGCGAAGGGAGCGCGGAGATGGAGAGGCGAGGAGGGGGCGGGGCGTCTGACGTCACCTATAGAGGGCGGCTGTTGACGTCATGCGCTCCGCGCAGCAGCGGGGCACCGGCTTGCCCCGCAGAGCAAGATGGCGGCGGCCGGCGGGCGGCGGTTGGCGGTCCCGCGCGGCTGAAGGGGGGAGGGCCGCCCGGCCGGCCGGTTGAAGCCACCCGATCGCACGGAGAGAAGGAGATCGGGCCGACGCTCCCTCCCTCGCTCGCTTACCGACAGGAGAAGGAAGCGGCTTACCTCCTCCCTCCGATGGGGAACCGGGCGGCGGCCGAGCGGCGGCGGCGGCTGCACAACCCCGGCAGCTTCGAGCGGCTCCACCGCAAGTGCAAAGGTCAGCCCGCGGAGTGGGGGGGGGGGCTGAGGGGGGAGAGAGCTGTCAATCAGAGGGGGAGAGGGCGGGGCCTGAGGGTGGGTGACAATCAGACGGGGCGGGGCCCGAGGGTGGGTGACAATCAGAGGGGGCGGGGCCCGAGGGAGGGTGACAATCAGGGGGCGGGGCCCGAGGGAGGGTGACAATCAGGGGGCGGGGCCCGAGGGAGGGTGACAATGAGAGGGGGCGGGGCCCGAGGGAGGGTGACAATCAGAGGGGGCGGGGCCCGAGGGAGGGTGACAATCAGAGGGGGCGGGGCCCGAGGGAGGGTCACCATCAGAGGGGGCGGGGCCCGAGGGAGGGTGACAGAGAGGGGGCGGGGCCTGAGGGTGGGTGACAATCAGACGGGGCGGGGCCCGAGGGAGGGTGACAATGAGAGGGGGCGGGGCCCGAGGGAGGGTGACAATCAGAGGGGGCGGGGCCCGAGGGAGGGTGACAATCAGAGGGGGCGGGGCCCGAGGGTGGGTGACAATCAGAGGGGGCGGGGCCCGAGGGAGGGTGACAATCAGAGGGGGCGGGGTCCGAGGGAGGGTGACAATCGGGGCGGGGCCCGAGGGAGTGTCACCATCAGAGGGGGCGGGGTCCGAGGGAGGGTGACAATCGGGGCGGGGCCCGAGGGAGTGTCACCATCAGAGGGGGCGGGGTCCGAGGGAGGGTGACAATCAGGGGGCGGGGCCCGAGGGTGGGTGACAATGAGAGGGGGCGGGGCCTGAGGGTGGGTGACAATCAGAGGGGGCGGGGCCTGAGGGTGGGTGACAATCAGACGGGGCGGGGCCCGAGGGAGGGTGACAATCAGAGGGGGCGGGGCCCGAGGGAGTGTCACCATCAGAGGGGGCGGGGCCCGAGGGAGGGTGACAATCAGAGGGGGCGGGGCCCGAGGGAGGGTGACAATCAGAGGGGGCGGGGCCTGAGGGTGGGTGACAATCAGACGGGGCGGGGCCCGAGGGAGGGTGACAATCAGAGGGGGCGGGGCCCGAGGGAGGGTGACAATCAGAGGGGGCGGGGCCCGAGGGAGGGTGACAATCAGAGGGGGCGGGGCCCGAGGGAGGGTGACAATCAGAGGGGGCGGGGCCCGAGGGTGGGTGACAATGAGAGGGGGCGGGGCCCGAGGGAGGGTGACCATCAGAGGGGGCGGGGTCCGAGGGAGGGTGACAATGAGAGGGGGCGGGGCCCGAGGGAGTGTCACCATCAGAGGGGGCGGGGTCCGAGGGAGGGTGACAATCAGGGGGCGGGGCCCGAGGGAGAGGAACAATGAGAGGGGGCGGGGTCCGAGGGAGGGTGACAATCGGGGCGGGGCCCGAGGGAGTGTCACCATCAGAGGGGGCGGGGCCCGAGGGAGGGTGACAATCAGAGGGGGCGGGGCCCGAGGGAGAGGAACAATGAGGGGGCGGGGTCCGAGGGAGGGTGACAATCAGGGGGCGGGGCCCGAGGGAGGGTGACAATCAGAGGGGGCGGGGCCCGAGGGAGGGTGACAATCAGGGGGCGGGGCCCGAGGGAGGGTGACAATCAGGGGGCGGGGCCCGAGGGAGGGTGACAATCAGAGGGGGCGGGGCCCGAGGGAGGTTGACAATCAGAGGGGGTGGGGCCCGAGGGAGGGTGACAATCAGAGGGGGCGTGGCCCGAGGGTGGGTGACAATCAGAGGGGGCGGGGCCCGAGGGAGGGTGACAATCAGAGGGGGCGTGGCCCGAGGGTGGGTGACAATCAGAGGGGTCGGGGCCCGAGGGAGGGTGACAATCAGAGGGGGCGGGGCCCGAGGGAGGGTGACAATCAGAGGGGGCGGGGCCCGAGGGAGGGTGACAATCAGGGGGCGGGGCCCGAGGGAGGGTGACAATCAGAGGGGGCGGGGCCCGAGGGAGGGTGACAATCAGAGGGGGCGGGGCCCGAGGGAGGGTGACAATCAGAGGGGGCGGGGCCCGAGGGAGGGTGACAATCAGAGGGGGCGGGGCCCGAGGGAGGGTGACAATCAGGGGGCGGGGCCCGAGGGAGGTTGACAATCAGAGGGGGCGGGGCCCGAGGGAGGGTGACAATCAGAGGGGTCGGGGCCCGAGGGAGGGTGACAATCAGAGGAGGCGGGGCCCGAGGGAGGGTGACAATGAGGGGGCGGGGCCCGAGGGAGGGTGACAATCAGAGGGGGCGGGGACCGAGGGAGGGTGACAATCAGAGGGGGCGGGGCCCGAGGGAGTGTGACAATCAGAGGGGGCGGGGCCCGAGGGAGTGTGACAGAGGAGGGCGGGGCCTGAGGGAGTGTGACAGAGGAGGGCGGGGCCTGAGGGAGTGTGACCGAGGAGGGCGGGGCCTGAGGGAGTGTGACAGGGGGCGGGGCCTGAGGGAGTGTGACAGAGGGGGCGGTGCCTGAGGGAGCGTGTCAGAGGAGGCGGGGCCTGAGGGAGTGTGTCAGAGGGGGGGCGGGGTCTGAGGGAGTGTGACAGAGGGGGGCGGGGCCTGAGGGAGGGTGACAGAGGAAGGCGGGGCCTGAGGGAGTGTGACAGGAGGGCGGGGCCTGAGACAGAGGGGGCGGGGCCTGGGGGAGTGTGACAGAGGGGGCGGGGCCTGAAGGAGTGTGACAGGAGGGCGGGGCCTGGGGGAGTGTGACGGGGGCGGGGCCTGAGGGAGGATCACAATCAGAGAGGGGGGGCCAGAGGGAGCCTGTCAATTAGTGGGGGTGGAGCCAAGCTGGGAAAAGGGCGGGGCCGTCACTCCCGCGCCCCGGCGGGCGACCGTCACTCCCGCGCCCCGGGGGGCGACCGTCACTCCCGCGCCCCGGGGGGCGACCGTCACTCCCGCGCCCCGGGGGGCGACCGTCACTCCCGCGCCCCGGCGGGCGACCGTCACTCCCGCGCCCCGGCGGGCGACCGTCACTCCCGCGCCCCGGCGGGCGACCGTCACTCCCGCGCCCCGGCGGGCGACCGTCACTCCCGCGCCCCGGGGGTCTGACTGTATCTCCACTAATGTTAATGCCGAAATTTACTTGTTCCTGCAGATGTTTTCCCTCAACAAATCGAAGGAGTCAAACTGATTATCAACAAAAACCTCAGCCGTCATTTTCAGGTAATCCCTCCACACTGTCCCGTCAAACACTCCCAGGGGCAGGTACAGGGTGAGATACAGAGTAAAGCTCCCTCTACACTGTCCCGTCAAACACTCCCAGGGCAGGTACAGGGTTAGATACAGAGTAAAGCTCCCTCTACACTGTCCCATCAAACACTCCCAGGGTCAGGTACAGGGTTAGATACAGAGTAAAACTCCCTCGACACTGTCCCATCAAACACTCCCAGGGGCAGGTACAGGGTTAGATACAGAGTAAAGCTCCCTCTACACTGTCCCATCAAACACTCCCAGGGCAGGTACAGGGTTAGATACAGAGTAAAGCTCCCTCTACACTGTCCCATCAAACACTCCCAGGGGCAGGTACAGGGTTAGATACAGAGTAAAGCTCCCTCTACACTGTCCCATCAAACACTCCCAGGGCAGGTACAGGGTTAGATACAGAGTAAAGCTCCCTCTACACTGTCCCATCAAACACTCCCAGGGGCAGGTACAGGGTTAGATACATAGTAAAGCTCCCTCTCCACTGTCCCATCAAACACTCCCAGGGCAGGTACAGGGTTAGATACAGAGTAAAGCTCCCTCTACACTGTCCCATCAAACACTCCCAGGGCAGGTACAGGGTTAGATACAGAGTAAAGCTCCCTCTACACTGTCCCATCAAACACTCCCAGGGGCAGGTACAGGGTTAGATACATAGTAAAGCTCCCTCTCCACTGTCCCATCAAACACTCCCAGGGCAGGTACAGGGTTAGATACAGAGTAAAGCTCCCTCCACACTGTCCCATCAAACACTCCCAGGGCAGGTACAGGGTTAGATACAGAGTAAAGCTCCCTCTACACTGTCCCATCAAACACTCCCAGGGTCAGGTGCAGGGTGAGATACAGAGTAAAGCTCCCTCTACACTGTCCCGTCAAACACTCCCAGGGCAGGTACAGGGTTAGATACAGAGTAAAGCTCCCTCTACACTGTCCCATCAAACACTCCCAGGGTCAGGTGCAGGGTGAGATACAGAGTAAAGCTCCCTCTACACTGTCCCATCAAACACTCCCAGGGCAGGTACAGGGTTAGATACAGAGTAAAGCTTCCTCTACACTGTCCCATCAAACTCTCCCAGGGGCAGGTACAGGGTTAGATACAGAGTAAAGCTCCCTCTACACTGTCCCATCAAACACTCCCAGGGGCAGGTACAGGGTTAGATACAGAGTAAAGCTCCCTCGACACTGTCCCATCAAACACTCCCAGGGTCAGGTGCAGGGTGAGATACAGAGTAAAGCTCCCTCTACACTGTCCCATCAAACACTCCCAGGGGCAGGTACAGGGTTAGATACAGAGTAAAGCTCCCTCTACACTGTCCCATCAAACACTCCCAGGGGCAGGTACAGGGTTAGATACAGAGTAAAGCTCCCTCTACACTGTCCCGTCAAACACTCCCAGGGGCAGGTACAGGGTTAGATACAGAGTAAAGCTCCCTCTACACTGTCCCGTCAAACACTCCCAGGGGCAGGTACAGGGTTAGATACAGAGTAAAGCTCCCTCTACACTGTCCCATCAAACACTCCCAGGGCAGGTACAGGGTTAGATACAGAGTAAAGCTCCCTCCACACTGTCCCATCAAACACTCCCAGGGGCAGGTACAGGGTTAGATACAGAGTAAAGCTCCCTCCACACTGTCCCATCAAACACTCCCAGGGCAGGAACAGGGTTAGATACAGAGTAAAGCTCCCTCTACACTGTCCCGTCAAACACTCCCAGGGGCAGGAACAGGGTTAGATACAGAGTAAAGCTCCCTCTACACTGTCCCATCAAACACTCCCAGGGGCAGGTACAGGGTTAGATACAGAGTAAAGCTCCCTCTACACTGTCCCATCAAACACTCCCAGGGCAGGTACAGGGTTAGATACAGAGTAAAGCTCCCTCTACACTGTCCCATCAAACACTCCCAGGGGCAGGTACAGGGTTAGATACAGAGTAAAGCTCCCTCTACACTGTCCCATCAAACACTCCCAGGGCAGGTACAGGGTTAGATACAGAGTAAAGCTCCCTCTACACTGTCCCATCAAACACTCCCAGGGGCAGGTACAGGGTTCGATACAGAGTAAAGCTCCCTCTACACTGTCCCATCAAACACTCCCAGGGTCAGGTGCAGGGTGAGATACAGAGTAAAGCTCCCTCTACACTGTCCCATCAAACTCTCCCAGGGGCAGGTACAGGGTTAGATACAGAGTAAAGCTCCCTCAACACTGTCCCATCAAACACTCCCAGGGGCAGGTCCAGGGTTAGATACAGAGTAAAGCTCCCTCTACACTGTCCCATCAAACACTCCCAGGGTCAGGTGCAGGGTGAGATACAGAGTAAAGCTCCCTCTACACTGTCCCATCAAACACTCCCAGGGGCAGGTACAGGGTTAGATACAGAGTAAAGCTCCCTCTACACTGTCCCATCAAACACTCCCAGGGGCAGGTACAGGGTTAGATACAGAGTAAAGCTCCCTCTGCACTGTCCCGTCAAACACTCCCAGGGGCAGGTACAGGGTTAGATACAGAGTAAAGCTCCCTCTACACTGTCCCGTCAAACACTCCCAGGGGCAGGTACAGGGTTAGATACAGAGTAAAGCTCCCTCTACACTGTCCCATCAAACACTCCCAGGGCAGGTACAGGGTTAGATACAGAGTAAAGCTCCCTCCACACTGTCCCATCAAACACTCCCAGGGGCAGGTACAGGGTTAGATACAGAGTAAAGCTCCCTCCACACTGTCCCATCAAACACTCCCAGGGCAGGAACAGGGTTAGATACAGAGTAAAGCTCCCTCTACACTGTCCCATCAAACACTCCCAGGGCAGGTACAGGGTTAGATACAGAGTAAAGCTCCCTCTACACTGTCCCATCAAACACTCCCAGGGCAGGTACAGGGTTAGATACAGAGTAAAGCTCCCTCTACACTGTCCCATCAAACACTCCCAGGGGCAGGTACAGGGTTAGATACAGAGTAAAGCTCCCTCTACACTGTCCCGTCAAACACTCCCAGGGCAGGTACAGGGTTAGATACAGAGTAAAGCTCCCTCTATACTGTCCCGTCAAACACTCCCAGGGCAGGTACAGGGTTCGATACAGAGTAAAGCTCCCTCTATACTGTCCCATCAAACACTCCCAGGGCAGGTACAGGGTTAGATACAGAGTAAAGCTCCCTCTACACTGTCCCATCAAACACTCCCAGGGCAGGTACAGGGTTAGATACAGAGTAAAGCTCCCTCGACACTGTCCCATCAAACACTCCCAGGTCAGGTACAGGGTTAGATACAGAGTAAAGCTCCCTCGACACTGTCCCATCAAACATTCCCAGGGCAGGTACAGGCTTAGATACAGAGTAAAGCTCCCTCTACACTGTCCCATCAAACACTCCCAGGGCAGGTACAGGGTTAGATACAGAGTAAAGCTCCCTCTACACTGTCCCATCAAACACTCCCAGGGCAGGTACAGGGTTAGATACAGAGTAAAGCTCCCTCCACACTGTCCCATCAAACACTCCCAGGGGCAGGTACAGGGTTAGATACAGAGTAAAGCTCCCTCTACACTCTCCCGTCAAACACTCCCAGGGCAGGTACAGGGTTAGATACAGAGTAAAGCTCCCTCTATACTGTCCCGTCAAACACTCCCAGGGCAGGTACAGGGTTAGATACAGAGTAAAGCTCCCTCTATACTGTCCCATCAAACACTCCCAGGGCAGGTACAGGGTTAGATACAGAGTAAAGCTCCCTCTACACTGTCCCATCAAACACTCCCAGGGCAGGTACAGGGTTAGATACAGAGTAATGCTCCCTCGACACTGTCCCATCAAACACTCCCAGGTCAGGTACAGGGTTAGATACAGAGTAAAGCTCCCTCTACACTGTCCCATCAAACACTCCCAGGGCAGGTACAGGGTTAGATACAGAGTAAAGCTCCCTCTACACTGTCCCATCAAACACTCCCAGGGCAGGTACAGGGTTAGATATAGAGTAAAGCTCACTCTGCACTGTCCCGTCAAACACTCCCAGGGCAGATACAGGGTTAGATACAGAGTAAAGCTCCCTCCACACTGTCCCATTAAACACTCCCAGGGGCAGGTACAGGGTTAGATACAGAGTAAAGCTCCCTCTACACTGTCCCATCAAACACTCCCAGGGTCAGGTACAGGGTTAGATTCAGAGTAAAGCTCCATTTGGAGGCCACCTTGAATGACCCTCAGTTTGTTCTTGGAGTTGAGTTTGATCTTTGAACTGGCTGGACATCTCTCTTTCCCTCCCTCAGGCGGCCCACACAATCCACATGAGCCCGGTGTCCCCTCATTATCACTTCAACACCACCTACACAGGATCGCAGCAGGCCAGCAGCAACGAGGTAGGTTATAACCACGCCCATCGCAGACGGACGGCCCTGGAGGAGAGGCTGGGGGTGTCACATCGTGCGGTGCCGTCTGTCCTGCGTGTTGCTTTGGTCCCATGTCTGGAGTAGATCCAACACCTGTGCTTTCTTCCATCTCTCTCTCTTCGTCCCTCTCCCTCCCTCCGTCTCTTTGTCTCTCTCCCTCTCTTTTTCTCCCAGTCACTCACTCGCTCGCTTTCCCTCCGTCTCCCTCCCTCTCCGTCACATTTTCTCTCTCTCCGCCTCTCACTCTCTCTCTCCCCCTCTCACGATTTCCTTCCCTGCCTCTGTCCCTGTCCCTCTCCCTCCGTCTCTCTCCCTCACTCCATCTCTTGTCTCTCTCCCTCTCTTTTTCTCTCAGTCACTCAATCGCTTTCCCTCCGTCTCCCTCTGTGAGTCGGAAGGATTTTGGTCCATTGGGATTGTGTGCAGTGGGAGTGAACGGGAAGGGGTTTGGTCCATTGGGATTGTGTACAGTGGGAGTGAACGGGAAGGGGTTTGGTCCATTGGGATTGTGTACAGTGGGAGTGAATGGGAAGGGGTTTGGTCCATTGGGATTGTGTACAGTGGGAGTGAATGGGAAGGGGTTTGGTCCATTGGGATTGTGTACAGTGGGAGTGAATGGGAAGGGGTTTGGTCCATTGGGATTGTGTACAGTGGGAGTGAATGGGAAGGGGTTTGGTCCATTGGGACTGTGGACAGTGGGAGGGAATGGGAAGGGGTTTGGTCCATTGGGATTGTGTACAGTGGGAGTGAATGGGAAGGGGTTTGGTCCATTGGGATTGTGTACAGTGGGAGTGAATGGGAAGGGGTTTGGTCCATTAGGATTGTGTACAGTGGGAGTGAATGGGAAGGGGTTTGGACCCATTGGGATTGTGTATAGTGGGAGTGAATGGGAAGGGGTTTGGACCCATTGGGATTGTGTACAGTGAGAGTGAATGGGAAGGGGTTTGGTCCATTGGGATTGTGTACAGTGAGAGTGAATGGGAAGGGGTTTGGTCCATTTGGAGTGTGTACAGTGGGAGTGAATGGGAAGGGGTTTGGTCCATTTGGAGTGTGTACAGTGGGAGTGAACGGGAAGGGGTTTGGTCCATTGGGATTGTGTACAGTGGGAGTGAACGGAAAGGGGTTTGGTCCCATTGGGATTGTGTACAGTGGGAGTGAACGGGAAGGGGTTTGGTCCCATTGGGATTGTGTACAGTGGGAGTGAACGGGAAGGGGTTTGGTCCCATTGGGATTGTGTACAGTGGGAGTGAATGGGAAGGGGTTTGGTCCATTGGGATTGTGTTCAGTGGGAGTGAATGGGAAGGGGTTTGGTCCATTGGGATTGCGTGCAGTGGGAGTGAACGGGAAGGGGTTTGGTCCATCGGGATTGCGTGCAGTGGGAGTGAATGGGAAGGGGTTTGGTCCATTAGGATTGTGTACAGTGGGAGTGAATGGGAAGGGGTTTGGACCCATTGGGATTGTGTACAGTGGGAGTGAATGGGATGGGGTTTGGTCCATTGGGATTGTGTACAGTGAGAGTGAATGGGAAGGGGTTTGGTCCATTGGGATTGTGTACAGTGGGAGTGAATGGGAAGGGGTTTGGTCCATTTGGAGTGTGTACAGTGGGAGTGAACGGGAAGGGGTTTGGTCCATTGGGATTGTG
Organism: Heptranchias perlo; assembly: GCF_035084215.1. Taxonomy (NCBI): domain Eukaryota; kingdom Metazoa; phylum Chordata; class Chondrichthyes; order Hexanchiformes; family Hexanchidae; genus Heptranchias; species Heptranchias perlo. Next base: position 170,115 of record NW_027139470.1, read on the forward strand.
TACAGTGGGAGTGAACGGGAAGGGGTTTGGTCCCATTGGGATTGTGTACAGTGGGAGTGAACGGGAAGGGGTTTGGTCCCATTGGGATTGTGTACAGTGGGAGTGAACGGGAAGGGGTTTGGTCCCATTGGGATTGTGTACAGTGGGAGTGAATGGGAAGGGGTTTGGTCCATTGGGATTGTGTTCAGTGGGAGTGAATGGGAAGGGGTTTGGTCCATTGGGATTATGTACAGTGGGAGTGAACGGGAAGGGGTTTGGTCCATCGGGATTGCGTGCAGTGGGAGTGAATGGGAAGGGGTTTGGTCCATTGGGATTGTGTACAGTGGGAGTGAACGGGAAGGGGTTTGGTCCATTGGGATTGTGTACAGTTGGAGTGAACGGGAAGGGGTTTGGTCCCATTGGGATTGCGTACAGTGGGAGTGAATGGGAAGGGGTTTGGTCCATTGGGATTGTGTACAGTGGGAGTGAACGGGAAGGGGTTTGGTCCCATTGGGATTGCGTGCAGTGGGAGTGAATGGGAAGGGGTTTGGTCCCATTGGGATTGCGTGCAGTGGGAGTGAACGGGAAGGGGTTTGGTCCATTGGGATTGTGTACAGTGGGAGTGAATGGGAAGGGGTTTGGTCCCATTGGGATTGTGTACAGTGGGAGTGAATGGGAAGGGGTTTGGTCCATTGGGATTGTTTACAGTGGGAGTGAATGGGAAGGGGTTTGGTCCATTGGGATTGTGCACAGTGGGAGTGAATGGGAAGGGGTTTGGTCCATTGGGATTGCGTGCAGTGGGAGTGAATGGGAAGGGGTTTGGTCCATTGGGATTGTGTACAGTGGGAGTGAATGGGAAGGGGTTTGGTCCATTGGGATTGCGTGCAGTGGGAGTGAACGGGAAGGGGTTTGGTCCCATTGGGATTGCGTGCAGTGGGAGTGAACGGGAAGGGGTTTGGTCCATTGGGATTGTGCACAGTGGGAGTGAATGGGAAGGGGTTTGGTCCCATTGGGATTGTGGACAGTGGGAGTGAACGGGAAGGGGTTTGGTCCCATTGGGATTGCGTGCAGTGGGAGTGAATGGGAAGGGGTTTGGTCCCATTGGGATTGCGTACAGTGGGAGTGAACGGGAAGGGGTTTGGTCCATCGAGATTTCGCGGGACGATAACCGAATCTTTTGCATCCCTGACTGCAGAACTTTCCGTTGTTATTCGGGGAAATGGACAGTATGGGAAGTCTGAACGCCCATTGCGTTGTTCTGGTCGCAGACAGAATTCGTGCCAAAGCAGCGTTCCAGGTGGGTCCGCGTCTCGGGAAGGGTCACACCGGGATTGAGAAGTCTCCTCAGGCCGTCACATCGAGTCATGCACCGCAGATGGAGGCCATTACGCCCTTCGTGCCTCTGCTGGCCCTTCGAAAGAGCTCTCCAATTGGTCTCACACTCCCCCCCACTGCCTGCTCTTTCCCTGTAAATTTTCCCCCTTCGGGTCTTTCTCCAATTCCCCCTTTTGAAAGTTATTATTGAATCTGCCTCCACCTCCCTTTCAGGCAGCGAATTCCAGATCAGAACGACTCGCTGCGTAAAATAATGTCTCCCCATCTCTCCCCCGCCTCTGGCTCTTCTCCCGTTCCCCTTCAATCCGTGTCCTCTGGTCCCCGACCCTCCTGCCCACTGGGAATCAGTTTCTCCTTATTGACTCTCTCAAAACCCTTCCTGATCTCGATCGCCTCGATCAAATCTCCCCCGCGACCGTCTCTGTTCCCAGGAGAACGACCCCCAGCTTCTCCAGTCTCTCCCCGTAACCGAGGTCCCTCATCCCTGGAACCATTCCAGTAAATCTCTCCTCTGCACCCTCTCTCAGGCCGTCACATCTTTCCCCCAAAGTGCGGTGCCCTGATCCGGACTGAATCCTCCAGTCGTGGCCCAACCAGTGTTTTATAAAAGGTTCATCATGACTTCCTTGCTTTTGCACTCGGTGCCTCTATTTATAAAGCCCGGGGTCCCGTCTGCTTTTTTAACCACTTTCTCAACCTGCCCTGCCCACCTTCGATGATTTGTGTCCCTCCACCCCCAGGTCTCTCTGTTCCTGCGCCCCCTTTAAAATTGGACCCTTTAGTTTACATCAAGTGACCAGTCTCACCCATCACCCACTGTGCTCGCTGGACCGACATTGGTTCCCAGTCCGGGAACACCTCAATTTTGAAATTCTCATCCTTCTTTTCAAACCCCCTCCATGGACTTCGTTGCCCCCCCCTCCTCCGAGATCTCTGAAACCCTCCTCCAGCCTCTCCGACCCTCCCAGATCTCTGTAACCCTCCTCCAGCCCCTCCTCCGAGATCTCTGAAACCCTCCTCCAGCCCCTCCGACCCTCCCAGATCTCTGTAACCTCCTCCGACCCTCCCAGATCTCTGTAACCCTCCTCCAGCCCCTCCGACCCTCCCAGATCTCTGAAACCCTCCTCCAGCCTCTCCGACCCTCCCAGATCTCTGTAACCTCCTCCGACCCTCCCAGATCTCTGTAACCCTCCTCCAGCCCCTCCGACCCTCCCAGATCTCTGTAACCCTCCTCCAGCCCCTCCGACCCTCCCAGATCTCTGTAACCCTCCTCCAGCCTCTCCGACCCTCCCAGATCTCTGTAACCTCCTCCGACCCTCCCAGATCTCTGTAACCCTCCTCCAGCCCCTCCGACCCTCCCAGATCTCTGAAACCCTCCTCCAGCCTCTCCGACCCTCCCAGATCTCTGTAACCTCCTCCGACCCTCCCAGATCTCTGTAACCCTCCTCCAGCCCCTCCGACCCTCCCAGATCTCTGTAACCCTCCTCCAGCCCCTCCGACCCTCCCAGATCTCTGTAACCTCCTCCGACCCTCCCAGATCTCTGTAACCTCCTCCAGCCTCTCTAACCCTCCCAGATCTCTGTAACCTCCTCCAGCCTCTCTAACCCTCCCAGATCTCTGTAACCCTCCTCCAGCCCCTCCGACCCTCCCAGATCTCTGTAACCTCCTCAAGCCCCTCCGACCCTCCCAGATCTCTGTAACCTCCTCCAGCCCCTCCAACCCTCCCAGATCTCTGTAACCTCCTCCAGCCCCTCCAACCCTCCCAGATCTCTGTAACCTCCTCTAGCCCCTCCAACCCTCCCAGATCTCTGTAACCCTCTTCCAGCCCCTCCGACCCTCCCAGATCTCTGTAACCTCCTCCAGCCCCTCCGACTCTCCCAGATCTCTGTAACCTCCTCCAGCCCCTCCGACCCTCCCAGATCTCTGTAACCTCCTCCAGCCCCTCCGACCCTCCAAGATCTCTGTAACCTCCTCCAGCCCCTCCGACCCACCCAGATCTCTGTAACCCCCTCCGACCCTCCCAGATCTCTGTAACCTCCTCCAGCCCCTCCGACCCTCCCAGATCTCTGTAACCTCCTCCAGCCCCTCCGACCCTCCCAGATCTCTGTAACCCTCCTCCAGCCCCTCCAACCCTCCCAGATCTCTGCAACCCCCTCCAGCCCCTCCAACCCTCCCAGATCTCTGTAACCCTCCCCCAGCCCCTCCGACCCTCCCAGTTCTCTGTAACCCTCCTCCAGCCCCTCTGACCCTCCCAGATCTCTGTAACCCTCCCAGATCTCTGTAACCTCCTCCAGCCCCTCCGACCCTCCCAGATCTCTGTAACCTCCTCCAGTCCCCTCCGACCCTCCCAGATCTCTGTAACCTCCTCCAGCCCCTCCGACCCTCCCAGATCTCTGTAACCCTCCTCCAGCCCCTCCAACCCTCCCAGTTCTCTGTAACCCTCCTCCAGCCCCTCCAACCCTCCCAGTTCTCTGTAACCCTCCTCCAGCCCCTCCAACCCTCCAAGATCTCTGTAACCTCCTCCGACCCTCCCAGATCACTGTAACCTCCTCCAGCCCCTCAGACCCTCCCAGATCTCTGTAACCTCCTCCAGCCCCTCCCAGATCTCTGTAACCCTCCTCCAGACCTTCCGACCCTCCCAGATCTCTGTAACCTCCTCCAGCCCCTCCCAGATCTCTGTAACCCTCCTCCAGACCTTCCGACCCTCCCAGATCTCTGTAACCTCCTCCAGCCCCTCTGACCCTTCCAGATCTCTGTAACCTCCTCCGACCCTCCCAGATCTCTGTAACCTCCTCCGACCCTCCCAGATCTCTGTAACCCTCCTCCGACCCTCCCAGATCTCTGTAACCCTCCTCCAGCCCCTCCGACCCTCCCAGATCTCTGTAACCTCCTCCGACCCTCCCAGATCTCTGTAACCCTCCTCCAGCCCCTCCGACCCTCCCAGATCTCTGTAACCCTCCTCCAGCCCCTCCGACCCTCCCAGTTCTCTGTAACCCTCCTCCAGCCCCTCCAACCCTCCCAGATCTCTGTAACCCTCCTCCAGCCCCTCCGACCCTCCCAGATCTCTGTAACCTCCTCCAGCCCCTCCGACCCTCCCAGATCTCTCCAACCTCCTCCAACCCTCCCAGATCTCTGCGCTCCTCCAATTCTGGCCTCTTGCCCATCTCCCCCGATTCCCATCGCTCCACCATTGGCGGCCGTGCCTTCAGCTGCCTGGGGCCTCTGTGCTCTGGAATTCCCTCCCTAAACCTCTCCGCCTCTCTCTCTCCTCCTCCTCCTTTAAGACTCTCCTTAAACCCTCCCTCTTTGACCGAGCTTTTGGTCACCTGTCCGAATATCTCCTCACGTGGCTCGAGGTCTGATTTAGGCTCCTGTGAAGAACCTCAGGACATCCCAGAAAAACTCTTCACGGCCAATGACGGACTTCCTGAAGTGCGCTCACTGTTGTAATGTGGGAAACGAGGCAGCCAATTTGCGCACAGCAAGATCCCACAAACAGCGATGTGATAAATGACCCAGATCATCTGGTTTTTTTGTTCAGTGATGTTGTTCGAGGGATAAATATCGGGGCCGGGGACCCCGGGGAGAACTCCCCCCTGCTCTTCATCCAATAGTGGCCGTGGGATCTTTCACATCCACCCGAGAGGGGGGCAGACGGGGACCCTCGGTTTATTGAAATGACAGAATCTTTTCCAGCCAGTTGAGGGTAGTCGGTGTGTACCCCAGGGAGAGTTAGCACCTTCAGAAAATGAGGGGAGGGGAGGGAGTTGGAAGGGAGAGGATCGGAGGGGATGGGGACGGAGGGGAGGGGAAGGAAATCGGAGAAGGGGAATCGGAGGAGAGGGGGGACAGAGAGGGGAGGAGGACGGGAGGGGGAGAGGGGTACGTGGCGGGGGGAATCGCAGAGGGAGGGGGGGGAATCGCAGAGGGAGGGGGGGATATCGCAGAGGGAGGGGGGGATAAGAGAGGGAGGGGGGGAATCGCAGAGGGAGGGGGGGAATCGCAGAGGGAGGGGGGGAATCGCAGAGGGAGGGGGGGAATCGCAGAGGGAGGGGGGGGAATCGCAGAGGGAGGGGGGGGAATCGCAGAGGGAGGGGGGGGAATCGCAGAGGGAGGGGGGGAATCGCAGAGGGAGGGGGGGGAATCGCAGAGGGAGGGGGAGAATCGCAGAGGGAGGGGGGGGAATCGCAGAGGGAGGGGGAGAATCGCAGAGGGAGGGGGAGAATCGCAGAGGGAGGGGGGGGAATCGCAGAGGGAGGGGGGGATAAGAGAGGGAGGGGGAATCGGAGGAGAGGGTGACCAGAGGGGGAGGAGGACCTTAGGGAGAGGGGGGTACATGGCGGGGGGATCGGAGAGGGAGGGGGATAAGAGAGGGGGGGAGATAAGAGGGGGGGGGAGAGGGATAAGAGAGGGAGGGGGGATAAGAGAGGGAGGGGGAATCGGAGGAGAGGGTGGCCAGAGGGGGAGGAGGACCTGAGGGGGAGGGGGGTACATGGCGGGGGAATCGGAGAGGGAGGGGGATAAGAGAGGGGGGGGGGGGATAAGAGGGGGGGGAATAAGAGGGGGGGGGGGGGGGAGATAAGAGGGGGGAGGGGGGGGAGATAAGAGAGAGGGGGACCGCAGAGGGAGAGGGGAATCGGTGGGGAGCGGGATCGCGGAGGGAGGGGGATTGGAGAGGGGGGGGGGGGAAATCGGAGGGGAGGGGGTCCGAGGTGGGGGAGGGGGGGCGGGGGGGGGGGGGAAGGCGGACCGGAGGGGAGGGAAATAAACCCCTTTCTCTTCCCTTCCGCAGACGCAGCAGGAGAACTTCCTGACCTGGCAGTTCGACTCGGAATATCGAGGCGATTCCTTCACCGCGACCTTTACCCTCGGGAACCCGGACGTCATCAACGAATCAGGTCAGGCCCGCGACCTTTCACCCCCCTTCGACCCCCGGGGTTCAGAGCTCGGTTTGGGGGGGTGGGGGGCGACAGAAAGCAGATTCTTCCCGTGCGACTTTTTTTTTTGCCTTTTGTGCCCTCAGTGATTTTGGTCGCCCACTTCCTGCAAAGCGTCACCCGGAACCTCGTGCTTGGCGGTGAGATGGTTTATCACAGGCGGCCGACCGAGGAGGGAGCCATTTTAACCTTGGCAGGGATGTACGCGAGTAAGTCTGACAGTGAGGGGTGTGTCAGAGTGTTACAGCGAGGGGGTGTGGGGTATATCAGTGTTACAGCGAGGGGGTGTGGGGTATATCAGTGTTACAGCGAGGGGGTGTGGGGTATATCAGTGTTACAGTGAGGGGGTGTGGGTTATATCAGTGTTACAGCGAGGGGGTGTGGGGTATATCAGTGTTACAGTGAGGGGGTGTGGGGTATATCAGTGTTACAGTGAGGGGGTGTGGGATATATCAGTGTTACAGCGAGGGGGTGTGGGGTATATCAGTGTTACAGCGAGGGGGTGTGGGGTATATCAGTGTTACAGCGAGGGGGTGTGGGGTATATCAGTGTTACAGCGAGGGGGTGTGGGGTATATCAGTGTTACAGTGAGGGGGTGTGGGTTATATCAGTGTTACAGCGAGGGGGTGTGGGGTATATCAGTGTTACAGTGAGGGGTGTGGGTTATATCAGTGTTACAGTGAGGGGTGTGGGGTATATCAGTGTTACAGCGAGGGGGTGTGGGATATATCAGTGTTACAGTGAGGGGGTGTGGGGTATATCAGTGTTACAGCGAGGGGGTGTGGGGTATATCAGTGTTACAGTGAGGGGGTGTGGGTTATATCAGTGTTACAGCGAGGGGGTGTGGGGTATATCAGTGTTACAGTGAGGGGTGTGGGTTATATCAGTGTTACAGTGAGGGGTGTGGGGTATATCAGTGTTACAGCGAGGGGGTGTGGGATATATCAGTGTTACAGTGAGGGGTGTGGGATATATCAGTGTTACAGTGAGGGGTGTGGGATATATCAGTGTTACAGTGAGGGGTGTGGGATATATCAGTGTTACAGTGAGGGGTGTGGGATATATCAGTGTTACAGTGAGGGGGTGTGGGATATATCAGTGTTACAGTGAGGGGTGTGGGATATATCAGTGTTACAGTGAGGGGTGTGGGATATATCAGTGTTACAGTGAGGGGTGTGGGATATATCAGTGTTACAGTGAGGGGTGTGGGGTATATCAGTGTTACAGTGAGAGGTGTGGGTTATATCAGTGTTACAGTGAGGGGTGTGGGTTATATCAGTGTTACAGTGAGGGGTGTGGGATATATCAGTGTTACAGTGAGAGGTGTGGGTTATATCAGTGTTACAGTGAGGGGTGTGGGTTATATCAGTGTTACAGTGAGGGGGTGTGGGATATATCAGTGTTACAGTGAGGGGTGTGGGCTATATCAATGTTACAGTGAGGGGTGTGGGTTATATCAGTGTTACAGTGAGGGGTGTGGGTTATATCAGTGTTACAGTGAGGGGTGTGGGATATATCAGTGTTACAGTGAGGGGTGTGGGCTATATCAATGTTACAGTGAGGGGTGTGGGTTATATCAGTGTTACAGTGAGGGGTGTGGGTTATATCAGTGTTACAGTGAGGGGTGTGGGTTATATCAGTGTTACAGTGAGGGGTGTGGGTTATATCAGTGTTACAGTGAGGGGTGTGGGATATATCAGTGTTACAGCGAGGGGGTGTGGGGTATATCAGTGTTACAGTGAGGGGTGTGGGATATATCAGTGTTACAGTGAGGGGGTGTGGGTTATATCAGTGTTACAGTGAGGGGGTGTGGGGTATATCAGTGTTACAGTGAGGGGTGTGGGATATATCAGTGTTACAGTGAGGGGTGTGGGATATATCAGTGTTACAGTGAGGGGTGTGGGATATATCAGTGTTACAGTGAGGGGTGTGGGATATATCAGTGTTACAGTGAGGGGTGTGGGATATATCAGTGTTACAGTGAGGGGTGTGGGATATATCAGTGTTACAGTGAGGGGTGTGGGATATATCAGTGTTACAGTGAGGGGTGTGGGTTATATCAGTGTTACAGTGAGGGGTGTGGGTTATATCAGTGTTACAATGAGGGGTGTGGGATATATCAGTGTTACAGTGAGGGGTGTGGGATATATCAGTGTTACAGTGAGGGGTGTGGGTTATATCAGTGTTACAATGAGGGGTGTGGGATATATCAGTGTTACAGTGAGGGGTGTGGGTTATATCAGTGTTACAGCGAGGGGGTGTGGGTTATATCAGTGTTACAGTGAGGGGTGTGGGATATATCAGTGTTACAGTGAGGGGTGTGGGTTATATCAGTGTTACAATGAGGGGTGTGGGATATATCAGTGTTACAGTGAGGGGTGTGGGATATATCAGTGTTACAGTGAGGGGTGTGGGTTATATCAGTGTTACAGTGAGGGGTGTGGGATATATCAGTGTTACAGCGAGGGGGTGTGGGGTATATCAGTGTTACAGTGAGGGGTGTGGGATATATCAGTGTTACAGCGAGGGGGTGTGGGGTATATCAGTGTTACAGTGAGGGGTGTGGGATATATCAGTGTTACAGCGAGGGGGTGTGGGGTATATCAGTGTTACAGTGAGGGGTGTGGGATATATCAGTGTTACAGTGAGGGGGTGTGGGATATATCAGAGTGTTACAGTGAGGGGTGTGGGTTATATCAGTGTTACAGTGAGGGGTGTGGGATATATCAGTGTTACAGTGAGGGGTGTGTCAGAGTGTTACAGCGAGGGGGTGTGGGGTATATCAGTGTTACAGTGAGGGGTGTGTCAGAATGTTACAGCGAGGGGGTGTGGGGTATATCAGTGTTACAGTGAGGGGTGTGTCAGAGTGTTACAGCGAGGGGGTGTGGGGTATATCAGTGTTACAGTGAGGGGGTGTGGGGTATATCAGAGTGTTACAGTGAGGGGTGTGGGATATATCAGTGTTACAGTGAGGGCTGTGGGTTATATCAGTGTTACAGTGAGGGGGCGTGGGGTATATCAGTGTTACAGTGAGGGGTGTGGGATATATCAGTGTTACAATGAGGGGTGTGGGATATATCAGTGTTACAGTGAGGGGTGTGGGATATATCAGTGTTACAGTGAGGGGTGTGGGTTATATCAGTGTTACAGTGAGGGGTGTGGGATATATCAGTGTTACAGCGAGGGGGTGTGGGGTATATCAGTGTTACAGTGAGGGGTGTGGGATATATCAGTGTTACAGCGAGGGGGTGTGGGGTATATCAGTGTTACAGTGAGGGGTGTGGGATATATCAGTGTTACAGCGAGGGGGTGTGTGGTATATCAGTGTTACAGTGAGGGGTGTGGGATATATCAGTGTTACAGTGAGGGGGTGTGGGATATATCAGAGTGTTACAGTGAGGGGTGTGGGTTATATCAGTGTTACAGTGAGGGGTGTGGGATATATCAGTGTTACAGTGAGGGGTGTGTCAGAGTGTTACAGCGAGGGGGTGTGGGGTATATCATTGTTACAGTGAGGGGTGTGTCAGAGTGTTACAGCGAGGGGGTGTGGGGTATATCAGTGTTACAGTGAGGGGTGTGTCAGAGTGTTACAGCGAGGGGGTGTGGGGTATATCAGTGTTACAGTGAGGGGGTGTGGGGTATATCAGAGTGTTACAGTGAGGGGTGTGGGATATATCAGTGTTACAGTGAGGGCTGTGGGTTATATCAGTGTTACAGTGAGGGGGCGTGGGTTATATCAGTGTTACAGCGAGGGGGTGTGGGGTATATCAGTGTTACAGCGAGGGGGTGTGGGGTATATCAGTGTTACAGTGAGGGGGTGTGGGGTATATCAGTGTTACAGCGAGGGGGTGTGGGGTATATCAGTGTTACAGCGAGGGGGTGTGGGTTATATCAGTGTTACAGTGAGGGGTGTGGGATATATCAGTGTTACAGTGAGGGGGTGTGGGGTATATCAGTGTTCCAGTGAGGGGTGTGGTGTATATCAGTGTTACAGTGAGAGGTGTGGGTTATATCAGTGTTACAGTGAGGGGTGTGGGGTATATCAGTGTTACAGTGAGGGGGTGTGGGTTATATCAGTGTTACAGTGAGGGGTGTGGGGTATATCAGTGTTACAGTGAGGGGTGTGGGATATATCAGTGTTACAGTGAGGGGTGTGGGTTATATCAGTGTTACAGTGAGGGGTGTGGGATATATCAGTGTTACAGTGAGGGGTGTGGGTTATATCAGTGTTACAGTGAGGGGTGTGGGATATATCAGTGTTACAGTGAGGGGTGTGGGATATATCAGTGTTACAGTGAGGGGTGTGGGATATATCAGTGTTGCAGTGAGGGGTGTGGGATATATCAGTGTTACAGTGAGGGGTGTGGGTTATATCAGTGTTACAGTGAGGGGTGTGGGGTATATCAGAGTGTTACAGTGAGGGGTGTGGGTTATATCAGTGTTACAGTGAGGGGGTGTGGGTTATATCAGTGTTACAGTGAGGGGGTGTGGGTTATATCAGTGTTACAGTGAGGGGTGTGGGATATATCAGTGTTACAGTGAGGGGTGTGGGTTATATCAGTGTTACAGTGAGGGGTGTGGGATATATCAGTGTTGCAGTGAGGGGTGTGGGATATATCAGTGTTACAGTGAGGGGTGTGGGATATATCAGTGTTACAGTGAGGGGTGTGGGTTATATCAGTGTTACAGTGAGGGGGTGTGGGTTATATCAGTGTTACAGTGAGGGGTGTGGGGTATATCAGTGTTACAGTGAGGGGTGTGGGATATATCAGTGTTACAGTGAGGGGTGTGGGATATATCAGTGTTACAGCGAGGGGGTGTGGGGTATATCAGTGTTACAGTGAGGGGGTGTGGGATATATCAGTGTTACAGTGAGGGGGTGTGGGATATATCAGTGTTACAGTGAGGGGTGTGGGATATATCAGTGTTGCAGTGAGGGGTGTGGGATATATCAGTGTTACAGTGAGGGGTGTGGGTTATATCAGTGTTACAGTGAGGGGTGTGGGATATATCAGTGTTACAGCGAGGGGGTGTGGGTTATATCAGTGTTATAGTGAGGGGTGTGGGATATATCAGTGTTACAGCGAGGGGGTGTGGGTTATATCAGTGTTACAGCGAGGGGGTGTGGGGTATATCAGTGTTACAGCGAGGGGGTGTGGGTTATATCAGTGTTCCAATGAGGGGTGTGGGATATATCAGTGTTACAGTGAGGGGTGTGGGATATATCAGTGTTACAGTGAGGGGTGTGGGTTATATCAGTGTTCCAGTGAGAGGTGTGGGATATATCAGTGTTACAGTGAGGGGTGTGGGTTATATCAGTGTTACAGTGAGGGGTGTGGGATATATCAGTGTTGCAGTGAGGGGTGTGGGATATATCAGTGTTACAGCGAGGGGGTGTGGGGTATATCAGTGTTACAGCGAGGGGGTGTGGGTTATATCAGTGTTACAGCGAGGGGGTGTGGGGTATATCAGTGTTACAGCGAGGGGGTGTGGGTTATATCAGTGTTCCAGTGAGGGGTGTGGGATATATCAGTGTTACAGTGAGGGGTGTGGGTTATATCAGTGTTACAGTGAGGGGTGTGGGATATATCAGTGTTACAGTGAGGGGTGTGGGATATATCAGTGTTACAGTGAGGGGGTGTGGGATATATCAGTGTTACAGTGAGGGGTGTGGGGTATATCAGTGTTACAGTGAGGGGTGTGGGTTATATCAGTGTTACAGTGAGGGCTGTGGGTTATATCAGTGTTACAGTGAGGGGGCGTGGGTTATATCAGTGTTACAGTGAGGGGTGTGGGATATATCAGTGTTACAGTGAGGGGTGTGGGGTATATCAGTGTTACAGTGAGGGGTGTGGGATATATCAGTGTTACAGTGAGGGGTGTGGGGTATATCAGTGTTACAGTGAGGGGTGTGGGTTATATCAGTGTTACAGTGAGGGCTGTGGGTTATATCAGTGTTACAGTGAGGGGGCGTGGGTTATATCAGTGTTACAGTGAGGGGGTGTGGGATATATCAGTGTTACAGTGAGGGGTGTGGGATATATCAGTGTTACAGTGAGGGGTGTGGGTTATATCAGTGTTACAGTGAGGGGTGTGGGGTATATCAGAGTGTTACAGTGAGGTGTGTGGGATATATCAGTGTTACAGTGAGGGGTGTGAGGTATATCAGAGTGTTACAGTGAGGGGTGTGGGTTATATCAGTGTTACAGTGAGGGGTGTGGGATATATCAGTGTGACAGTGAGGGGTGTGGGGTATATCAGTGTTACAGTGAGGGGTGTGGGATATATCAGTGCGACAGTGAGGGGTGTGAGGTATATCAGAGTGTTACAGTGAGGGGTGTGGGATATATCAGTGTTACACTGAGGGGTGTGGGGTATATCAGTGTTACAGTGAGGGGTGTGGGATATATCAGTGCGACAGTGAGGGGTGTGGGATATATCAGTGTTACAGTGAGGGGCGTGGGTTATATCAGTGTTACAGTGAGGGGTGTGTGGTATATCAGAGTGTTACAGTGAGGGGTGTGGGATATATCAGTGTTACAGTGAGGGGTGTGAGGTATATCAGAGTGTTACAGTGAGGGGTGTGGGTTATATCAGTGTTACAGTGAGGGGTGTGGGATATATCAGTGCGACAGTGAGGGGTGTGAGGTATATCAGAGTGTTACAGTGAGGGGTGTGGGATATATCAGTGTTACAGTGAGGGGCGTGGGTTATATCAGTGTTACAGTGAGGGGGTGTGGGTTATATCAGTGTTACAGTGAGGGGTGTGGGATATATCAGTGTTACAGTGAGGGGTGTGGGATATATCAGTGTTACAGTGAGGGGTGTGGGTTATATCAGTGTTACAGTGAGGGGGTGTGGGTTATATCAGTGTTACAGTGAGGGGGTGTGGGTTATATCAGTGTTACAGTGAGGGGTGTGGGATATATCAGTGTTACAGTGAGGGGTGTGGGTTATATCAGTGTTACAGTGAGGGGGTGTGGGTTATATCAGTGTTACAGTGAGGGGTGTGGGTTATATCAGTGTTCCAGTGAGGGGTGTGGGATATATCAGTGTTACAGTGAGGGGTGTGGGATATATCAGTGTTAGTGAGGGGTGTGGGATATATCAGTGTTACAGTGAGGGGTGTGGGATATATCAGTGTTACAGTGAGGGGTGTGGGTTATATCAGTGTTACAGTGAGGGGTGTGGGATATATCAGTGTTACAGTGAGGGGTGTGGGGTATATCAGTGTTACAGTGAGGGGTGTGGGATATATCAGTGTTACAGTGAGGGGTGTGGGATATATCAGTGTTACAGTGAGGGGTGTGGGGTATATCAGTGTTACAGTGAGGGGTGTGGGATATATCAGTGTTACAGTGAGGGGTGTGGGGTATATCAGTGTTACAGTGAGGGGTGTGGGATATATCAGTGTTACAGTGAGGGGTGTGGGATATATCAGTGTTACAGTGAGGGGTGTGGGATATATCAGTGTTACAGTGAGGGGTGTGGGGTATATCAGTGTTACAGTGAGGGGTGTGGGATATATCAGTGTTACAGTGAGGGGTGTGGGATATATCAGTGTTACAGTGAGGGGTGTGGGATATATCAGTGTTACACTGAGGGGTGTGGGATATATCAGTGTTACAGTGAGGGGGTGTGAGATATATCAGAGTGTTACAGTGAGGGGTGTGGGTTATATCAGTGTTACAGTGAGGGGTGTGGGATATATCAGTGTTACAGTGAGGGGTGTGGGATATATCAGTGTTACAGTGAGGGGTGTGGGATATATCAGTGTTACAGTGAGGGGTGTGGGATATATCAGTGTTACAGTGAGGGGGTGTGGGACATATCAGTGTTACGGTGAGGGGTGTGGGTTATATCAATGTTACAGTGAGGGGTGTGGGATATATCAGTGTTACAGTGAGGGGTGTGGGCTATATCAATGTTACAGTGAGGGGTGTGGGTTATATCAGTGTTACAGTGAGGGGTGTGGGTTATATCAGTGTTACAGTGAGGGGTGTGGGTTATATCAGTGTTACAGTGAGGGGTGTGGGATATATCAGTGTTACAGTGAGGGGGTGTGGGATATATCAGTATTACAGTGAGGGGCGTGGCATATATCAGTGTTACAGTGAGGGGTGTGGGTTATATCAGTGTTAATGTGAGGGGTGTGGGTTATATCTGTGAGGGGTGTGGGATATATCAGTGTTACAGTGAAGGGTGTGGGATATATCAGTGTTACAGTGAGGGGGTGTGGGTATATCAGTGTTACAGTGAGGGGTGTGGGTTATATCAGTGTTAATGTGAGGGGTGTGGGTTATATCTGTGAGGGGTGTGGGATATATCAGTGTTACAGTGAAGGGTGTGGGATATATCAGTGTTACAGTGAGGGGCGTGGCATATATCAGTGTTACAGTGAGGGGTGTGGGGTATATCAGTGTTACAGTGAGGGGCGTGGCATATATCAGTGTTACAGTGAGGGGTGTGGGTTATATCAGTGTTAATGTGAGGGGTGTGGGTTATATCTGTGAGGGGTGTGGGTTATATCGACAGTCTGTTAACTATCTCGATGTCACCCAGCCTCCCAGTGGATCAGCACCCTGAATATTGGTCGGGGCGGAGTCCATGGAAGTTACTACCATCAAGCTAACGACCAGGTGAGCCGGCCTGGCTATTCATCCAAGGGTTGCGTCACGGTCGACTCCGATTCTGGCCTCACTCCCCCCCCCCGCCCCGCCCCAGCCGACCCCTGACAAACTCCGGTCTCCATACACCGACTCCATTCCCCCTCCCCCTGGCCACTGTCCGAAGCTGGACCGGGGCCTTGGCATCCTCGGCGTCCGATTTGACCCTGAGGTGACCTTCCGACCGCACATCGGCTCCGTCGCCAAGACCGCCTGCTTCCACCTGGCGTGAAATCGCCCGTCTCCCCCCGAAACCCTCGTCCGCCTCCTTTGTCACCTCCGGACTCCGCTGTTCCCAGAGGTCTCCCACCTTTGCGGGCTCCGCAACCATCAGCTCATCTGGAGCTCTGCTGGCCCCCTCCGTATCCCAACTCGCACCCAGTCCCATTCACCCCCTGTGCTCACTGTAACCCTCCTCCAGCCCCTCCGACCCTCCCACATCTCTGTAACCCTCCTCCAGCCCCTCCGACCCTCCCAGATCTCTGTAACCCTCCTCCAGCCCCTCTGACCCTCCCAGATCTCTGCAACCCTCCTCCAGCCCCTCCGACCCTCCCAGATCTCTGTCACCTTCCTCCAGCCCCTCCCACCCTCCCAGATCTCTGTAACCCGCCTCCAGCCCCTTCGACCCTCCCAGATCTCTGTAACCCTCCTCCAGCCCCTCCCACCCTCCCACCCTTCCAGATCTCTGTAACCCGCCTCCAGCCCCTCCGACCCTCCCAGATCTCTGTCACCCTCCTCCAGCCCCTCCCACCCTCCCAGATCTCTGTAACCCTCCCCCAGCCCCTCCGACCCTCCCAGATCTCTGTAACCCGCCTCCAGCCCCTCCGACCCTCCCAGATCTCTGTCACCCTCCTCCAGCCCCTCCCACCCTCCCAGATCTCTGTAACCCTCCTCCAGCCCCTCCGACCCTCCCAGATCTCTGTAACCCTCCCCCAGCCCCTCCAACCCTCCCAGATCTCTGTAACCCTCCTCCAGCCCCTCCGACCCTCCCAGATCCCTGTCACCTCCCCCAGCCCCTCCGACCCTCCCAGATCTCTGTAACCTCCTCCAGCCCCTCCGACCCTCCCAGATCTCTGTAACATCGTATCAGGAGCAGAACTCCCACAGAACATAATCTGTCCCTCTGTCTGTGTCTCGTCCACCCCCACCCTCTTTCCCTTCCTATCTCTCTCCCGGTCGCACTCCCATTGTATCCAGTCCGCACTCTTTCTCCGTACTCACCTTTCGCCTCATTCTTGCAAATTTTCCGTTTCGAGTCCGTCACTGATCGACCCAGGATAAAGATCAATCTCATTTCTTCACCTTCAGAGACCCCTTCCTGCGAAACACAGGGGAGAAGAGGTTATCAGTGAGGTACAAAGTCGAGGCACGATCCAAGTCTGTAACTCACTCCCGGGTATCTGTTATTCTATATATAAACCCCCCCCGAACCCCTCGATTAGATTCCAGTCTGTAACTCACTCCCGGGTATCTGTTATTCTATATATAAACCCCTCCGAACCCCTCGATTAGATTCCAGTCTGTAACTCACTCCCGGGTATCTGTTATTCTATATATAAACCCCCCGAACCCCTCGATTAGATTCCAGTCTGTAACTCACTCCCGGGTATCTGTTATTCTATATATAAACCCCCCCGAACCCCTCGATTAGATTCCAGTCTGTAACTCACTCCCGGGTATCTGTTATTCTACATGTAAACCCTCGAGTTACATGGAGTCTGCACCACAGAAACAGGCCATTCGGCCCCTCTGGTCTATCCCGGTGTTTATGCTCCCCACGAGCCTCCTCCCTCTCTGCTCCATCTCCCCCTCATCACA